>NW_022987509.1:5000-21415 GCF_902827165.1 Trematomus bernacchii | reverse complement strand
CTGTTTTCCTCATTGGCTTGATCGAGAAAATGTAGATGTGAGAATTTTACAAAAAACTCAGCTCTTTGTCGATAAATGTAATGGAGAAATACAAATATTATGTCATTTGAGTTTTTAACAAATGTTTACTTTATTTACACATGACACATAATACGCAAACATTGGATAGCCTATGTTAAAATCATTTTTAAAAAATGGAAAGATAGTTTTGTACCGTAATATATTTGTTGTCAATTCGTGTTGACTATTCCTTATATGTCAACAGACTCCGGTCTGTGGTTCTTCTGTCATCTTAAGGAAAATGGAAGGGGAGATCAAAGTAAATCAACGTTTGGCAAGAAGACTAAACGACAGAGAATAGTAAAAGGAGTTATATTTTTCTTAATTTAAGGCATTTATTTAAAACTACTTGTCGTCGGTTAATTTAAAGTTATAAAGTATAAGTTGTGTGACATAGACGGTGCGGTGGGCAATGGGGGATGGGGATGGCTTCACATCAGACGTTCTCTGATGTTACTTCTTTGCTGGTGGCCAGTGTGTCTTCTGTCAAAAAAATGAACTTGCAAATAAGGTTCACCTTCAGATCAAGCATATCAGAGAAGCAGTTTATTTTTTGGAAAATAACCAAGGTATTAAGTAAAGATGTTATACATTACATTTTGATTCATTAATATTTGAAAAATGTTTAATGCATGTTAACAGAGAAATGTGTGATCGCCTGCCTCTGCAAGGATGTTGAAAATGCATCCAGAAGTCATTACCATTGCCCATTTTGCCATTATAGAACATTCACACGATCCGCCACCATCATCAATCATTTTAAAAGCATGCATGGTTTTTATGCATTAAAAGTAATCTTTATGGCAAGCAGCTGAATCATCCAACTATATATGCTGTTAAGTGATAGTGCCTAGCTGTGATAAAACTAATACACAGCTCGATGCAGTAAACTCATATCATAACAAATGTTTTCCAATATGTTGAATATAAGTAATATTTCTGTCTTTATATTTTTTTGTATAACATCACTGCATTCTCCACAAAAATAACATAATTGCATTTACTTATTCAATTTCATTATGCAATTGTGCGCCATATTTAATTATTGGTATTCACATTGTCTTTCTCCTACAGCTCTTACTTCGTCAAAAAAAAACCTTACTGATGAAAGAGACAACTGGTGCCGCTTTGGAAGAACCAGAGTGACCTTTGACACAGTGGCACTGGAACATCGATGTATACATGGAATGATGGGAATGTGGTGGATTGTCCAGGAGTCTCCAGGCACCCTAGTCACCTCTGACTTACAAGTTGAGGACATAGACGACTTGGAAACACATATGGTCGAGAGCAGCCTTTTCTGTGAGCCACACAAACTCACTTCTCAAAAAGTAACTGTGATGACAGACCAACCAAAAAGCGCATCCCGTGCCTGCAGGACTTACCGTTGGAGCTGAGGACTAAGGAGAGACAACCACCCCTCTGTTTTGTCCCCTCAGAAGAAACCTGCCCCTACTGTCCAGGGCCCACCCCTCCAGATCTTAACTCCCAAGTGTAACCACACAAGCAACGGTGTATGGGATTAAGTATATCCAAAAAGGTAAAACCATTACAAATAAATATTCCTTATACGTTGCATGGTATATCCATCCTGATATCTTAGAAATATATTTCTTTAATGACAACTGTAACAATAACAAATTAAAGTAATTTGTATGTGTAATATGTGTTTCCACAACTTCAACAACCGTGTCATCGTGACACTGCCACTTTGTGAGCTTCTCCTGTCTGGTTTGGAGGTAAGCTTTGTGTATAACATAAATAAATACATCCAAGTTTCATGATGTTCAATCTTGCAAAATCATATCTTTGGCAATCATTTTTGATAATGGAGATATCCTGCTATGTTGTTTAAAAACAGAACAAGACAACCACTGGACGCATGCTGCACACTCTGTCATTATTCAACGACAACCGGTACCACCACCAACTTGTGAGGAGGGCATCCCATCACTTTCTGTCACTGACCAACTTTAAGTTTGACTTGTGTTGCCACCAGTGTGGGGACAACCCAGTGTGGGTACAACCCAGCTGTGGGGACAACCCAGTGTGGGTACAACCCAGTGTGGGTACAACCCAGTGTGGGGACAACCCAGTGTGGGGACAACCCAGTGTGGGGACAACCCAGTGTGGGTACAACCCAGTGTGGGTACAACCCAGTGTGGGTACAACCCAGTGTGGGTACAACCCAGTGTGGGTACAACCCAGCTGTGGGTACAACCCAGTGTGGGTACAACCCAGCTGTGGGTACAACCCAGTGTGGGTACAACCCAGTGTGGGTACAACCCAGCTGTGGGTACAACCCAGTGTGGGTACAACCCAGCTGTGGGTACAGCCCAGCTGTGGGTACAACCCAGTGTGGGTACAACCCAGCTGTGGGTACAACCCAGCTGTGGGTACAACCCAGCTGTGGGTACAACCCAGCTGTGGTAGCTGATGCCAACTGGAAACTTGCCTTTGATGTCCCACGGAAGTGTTGTTGCTTAATGTACTTAAATGATTCATCTTATTTTAGCGTATAATAATATGTGAATTCATAATTAATTTTGTATTTTCATAATATATATACACTTTGTGCTAAGTAGATACTGTATGCTTCTCTGCAATAGGTTTTATGGTTTTCATGCATTACAAATCTTGTTAAACTTTCAGTTGGGACATTTCAAAGGCCTGATCCAGATCCTCAAAAAAAAGGAACTCCAGGACGCTTGTGTTCCTCAGAGGGATCGGTTTCGGATATGATGAACTGGAACTCCTTCATTTTAAGGACATTTACCCGAAGCTTTTTGTGAAGCTACAGAAAGCTGGTGGTGAGAAAGAGCTTGACTGATATTTTTAAATACAAACATTTATTAAACATTGTTTGATTTCCAATAACATGATTTGTCTTTTTGTTCCTATTCTTTAGGTGGTGTCCTTCATTTCTCCTGTGCACATGGCATAGTGTACGATATGAACATTCTGTTTTGGACGGAGTCGGCACGAGACCATACTGATGGTCTTCTGAGTTTCAAGCGCTTCCCGACCTGCTACATTTCGGATGTAAGCAGTTAACACTCCTTAATGTGTGATAATGTTTGTATTTAAGGAAAAACTCATGGAGTTGTTATCTGGATGTCAGAGTGAACAACAAGCCCTGGCACTTGAAGGCGTTTCCCAGTATCCAGAAAGGACATCCAGAGTGTTGGGACAGTCCTCAGTAAACATGCCATGGCTCACTGATGATGTAAGTGCAGATAAATAATCTTGCTTTGGAAGCTGCAGAAATGTTTACCTAATACCAGAGGTGGGACCAAGTCATGTGACTCGAGTCCACACCTCTGCCTAATACTGATAAACAAAGTGTGAACAAATAAACAATGAAAAATATGAGTTATTATAACATGTATTTTCAATGACAGTTAACTATCGTGTGGCTCAAGAGAACAAGAGAACAAGAGAACAAGAGAACAAGAGAACAAGAGAACAAGAGAACAAGAGAACAAGAGAACAAGAGAACAAGAGAACAAGAGAACAAGGTAAGAGATTGAACTTTTCCCCATTAAATATAATGTTATAAAACCTTTATTAAGGATTATTATAATATCAATGCTACATTTTCTGTTACCGTGCAGTTCTTTGGGCACTTTGCACTTCATTTAGTGGCATGGTGAATGGACTGCCTGTGGAGCAGTGATAGGGTCCATCCTGTAGGGCATGGTGAATGGACTGCCTGTGGAGCAGTGATAGGGTCCATCCTGTAGGGCATTGGACTATTTTGAATGCATACTACAAAAGAACAACAACACATGTGCTTTTAACATGTATTATGTTATCATTTATTGTTGTGCCTTAGGTGTAGACTTGAAGGTGATTCTTCTCCAGAGAGGGGAAACCACTTCATTCTTTGAGCCATCTGTAATATTTTATTATTATTTTTCAAAAATGACATTTTTATGGAACTGGATAGTTAAAGATAGCGGATTTACATGTTTGGCCGGCTCATGTTCAGAGGGCCAGATTACATGTTGCATATCATGCAAATGCCATAACCCAGACCATGACATTCTTTAACACTCACATGTCACTTTAACCTTTTTTCTTAGAAGTCTGAATTAAGTGGTGACAGTTATTTTTCTTCGCTGGACTTCAAAGCTAAACAGATTAAGATCTATGATTCGCTGATGCTTTTCCCAACAATCAGTGACAGAGACATACTCAGGTAAAGGGAGAGTCAAAGCCTGACCTAGTCATTCACTAGGTCAGGTTATTATTGACTTTCTTTTTCAGAAATCTCTTCACATTGTCTGGTGGCCTTCACGGATGGACTGTCCCGTGTCCTCCTCAGTGAAGCAGCAGGACTCCGTTCATTGTGTGTGCTGTGAGTTAGCTTGTCTTCCTGTTAAATTCATGTGCAATCTGCCGAATACTTAAAGTCAATTAGTCAATTGTTTATTTTGTGGTTCCCAACCAGGCAGCTGAAAATGAAGTCCAAAATGTGGACGTTACTGCAGAGACTCTGACACTTCATCAGTGCAGGACTCTTCGTCTGCACCATGCTTCGCAGATGCTTAAAACTGTGAATGTTGAGGTTAGACTAATTCACTGTGATCACTCAATAAGAGAAGTGTTATTTCAAACTCAAGTTCTTCTTCTTTACAAAGGACTTCCCACCGACCACGGAAGAATTGGCAAAGACGAAACAAAAGGAAATGGAACTAGTGGAAGCTGAAGCCAAACAAACAGACTCCAGTATCCAGTGCCTGGCTTGGAAAATCAAGTCGTGTTTATTCCAGAGAGCAACCGGGACAACTAAGTGCTTTTTTTATATAGCACCACAACATACTTGTCAGTTATCTATAGTTACTACTAGACTACTTGAAAGCACTTCTAATGTATTGTGGAATATTTATAAAGACAGGTTAGTCCATGAACACATCAAGCAGTACAAATGGGTCCAGTGTGTAAACAATGGCTGCATTTTCAATGTGCTTCTTTGAAGGGAAAATTGACTACGAAGAGTTTCTTTTGTGGATGCGACACACGTGATGTGTAAGTACATCTTCTTACATGTCCACATGTCAGTGTCAATCATTTTCAGTTTGTTCATATTAAAGGTTAAACAATAATATGTTTTACTCCATTTACGTTTAAACGAATAAACAATATAAATAATAAAAAATGGTCTAAAAATTGAAGGCCTTGGACATTTACCTTTTTGTCATTTTAAAGTGAAATATGTTAACATGCCGCGCTAGTGGAAACATCATGTTGTCTTGAACAGAAGTGGCATCTTGGAGGCACTGGAAGGCATGTCAGGAGAAGAGATACAGGTAATAACATATATTATGCAGTTTCTATAGTGGACTTTACAAAGAGTCTGGGCTGGTTACAACTTCATCTAAATAAACATGTCTTTGGACTTGGAGAGAAACCTGCAGAGTGGGACTGTTCTCTCCAACAGAAGGTATCTGTGGAAACATAAAGGATTGGATCCAGCCCTACGTCAACATTACAGTGAACTATTTTCATGTCATTAGCATATCATTCCTGATATTTCAAGCATGGCAAACAATAGCCTTTGATTCATTTAAAATGTATCTTTAAATCATGTTATTTTATATTTGATATACCATTTTCAAATACATACAGTGTGTTTGTCAACGTATTGTATGTCTGCAAAGCATCAAATGTAACATTCATTCAGCACATTGTTTGTCACAGTGTAATATATATATGATGATTACCTCAGACAGATGAAGCTGAGTTATGTAATATAGTTAAACACAATTGCCAGCTACACATAAACAGGCACTTTGGTCCTTAATATAAATACATTTGGATATTTAGTTTAAGGAGGTCTTTAAGTGCCTTAACAAGATGATGTCATTTCAATAACTCATCTCTCTCGTTCATGTGGTCGTTTTTTTTTGCTTCTTTGCCAAATGCCGCTTTGTCATATGTCCTGTTTGGATTGCCGTACGTAGCTGTCCAATAATATGGGAGACCAACTGGCGCTTGTGCAGTGCAAATCGGGCAGACATGCACATCTGTATACATATATTTTCACAGAGGGGGTCAAGGGAGAAATACATAAAACAATTAAAGGTGGGGTAGGTAAGTTTGAGAAACCGGCTGGAGATACACTTGTTGTTATATTCCATGGAATGCTCTCAACATCCTGATAGCAATGAATATCTGAAGTGCTTTGACAACAAATACATAATAAATTTCATCAGTGGAAGCTGTAGTACTGTAAAAAGCACGACCAATCATCTGAGCCGGCTAAAATAACTGGATGGCCTACCTGCCTGTCAGCCTTCCATCTGGGCACAAACTTATCTCGTGCCCTCATTGGTCATGTGCGCGTTCGTGTGTGTTGGAGGAGGGGCTCTGTGAGGAAGTGGCAGATTTTCTCCGGTTGTGTATTTTCAGATTCTAGCGCTCTCCAGCCGGTTTCTCAAACTTACCTATCCCATCTTTAAGGAACATTATTATTTTCCAGTTTACAATTAGCAAGTTTTACACATTGTTAGGTCTCATATTGCTAATTTCCTCTATGTTTTTTAAATGACTTGTTACTTCAGACAGAAGAGATCATCCAGCGAATTGAAAACATCCTCTCACTGTAGCTGAGAAGCAGCTTTATATATCAGGGGTCCTTTTGCCAGAGGTGAGATGATAAGTATTGGTAAAATAAATATAGTTACATAAGATAAAACACATCATAAGCCTCATTTCAATGTCAGATTTGAACATGCTTTTAATTACAAATATATTCGTTTAAAGGTTTTTATTCAGTGGATGTCAGCACATCCACGACAAGGACCAGGTATAGCCCACTTGCATTGTAGGCAAACATGCCTATGTGCAACATCAATACATCCATTCTGCCAGGGACATGTAATGGTTCTGCATATCAAGATTACATTCATGTACTGAAGGAATGGCACAAGTTTCTTCACAGATGATGAGGCTCACATACCAGAAGAGGTAAGGCATTTACAAAATACCCACAAAAGATTAACTCAACAAATCTATTATGTGAATTTTGGCAACCTTTATATATATAAAAGCAGTGTGTGTGCTTTGTAGGCAAAGATACAGGAAGATCACTAAATTCACTAAAAGATCATATTTGCTGGTATTCACAATAGAAAGGGAACTACTATTCATTTAAATTCAAATGCAACACACAACAACAACAACAACATTTCTTAGGTTATAATGTTATTGAATTTAAAGCAAGCCTTTTCAATTATACGTCAATCTGGATTATCAATCTCTGGTTATATTTGATACAAAGGTTTGTTTTAATTATTCAACCAAGCTCATAAAAGAACTGCAAAGCTGGGGAGACGGATGACGAGGACTCACCACACGAGCCTCTTTCAAAACACAATGAAAGGGTTGGATACAAAAACATGCATTGTGTCTTGATTTTTAATATACTGTCATGATTGTCTTAATGGAATAACATGGTTTGTTTAGATTCATTGATATCAATATCAAACAAGAATCATCTGAAGCATTTATATAAAAATGTTCAACCAGAATTAAAATATGAAACAACAAAACAGATATGACATTAATCTGTTTATTAACAACGAAAATAATACAAATTAAGTACATATGCCTAGATTTAAAATAACACATTTATACATGTGTACAATCAAATATAACTACTTTGCCTAATTTATAAAGTATAAATCTTAGCATCAGTTACAGCTGCCCTAACTCTGTAGCCAAGTCTAATAACACCAGTGTACACTTTTTTTACATTTGACTGATACCAATTATATAATATTTACCTTGTTTATTAAAAATAAAAATAAAAATAAAAAATATATTTTTTAAATATATATATATATATATATATTTAAAAAATATATATATATATATATATATTTTTTTTAATGTGGGAAGAGGGGGGGCGGCGCCCCTAGCGCCCCTATGGGCCGGCCGCCACTGATGGTCATGTGACATTGAATAGATGAATAAAATAAATGAAGCAGGCTATGATCTCCCGCCACTGCTCATTAATATCCATCCTTAAAGGTGGGGTAGGTTTGAGAAACCGGCTGGAGATACTCTTGTTGTTATATTCCATAATGCTCTCAACATCCTGATAGCAATGAATATCTGAAGTGCTTTGACAACAAATCCATAATAAATATCATCTGTGGAAGCTGTAGTACTGTAAAAAGCAGTTATTTTAGCCGGCCCGGCTAAAGATGTGTATTTTGTATTTTGTAAATTGTGTAACTTGCTGCTGTTAGATACTCATCTAACAATGTGCAATATGTGCTATGTGTGCAATATATATATATATGCCATTAATAACTGTGCTATATACCTGGCTGCTAAACCCTCAGAACTGTTACAGGGTGTGTATTTAGAAAATGATGTAACTTTCTATTATTTTTGTTTTTATTATATTTTGTATGATATCATAACTTAGTACTTTTTGTAACATATGTAACATATGTGACATTAAGCTGTCTTTTTCCTGCTGTAACTACGCAAATGTCCCCTCTGTGGCACTAATAAAGGTATTCTGATAAAGGGCACCCCACTGCGTTGATAGTGACGCCAAGGGACCCTGGCATATAGGACGAGTTGGGAGTGAGAATGTGTTGGACAGTGACGAGAAAACTCATTTCCGGCAGCGAGAGCTGCGTCCCTAGCAACCACGTTACTATGAAAACGCAGGCAAGGGAAATACTGTTTTCACACCGAGAGATGCCGATAACTTCCCATGGACACTGGCCACTCTAAAACCTCTTTAGTAACATACGTAGTAATTATACATTTGCTTGACAAGAACTGAAAAAAAAAATCTCCATATTCTCTATCGTGTTTTAGTGAACCAGAAGTCGTGATCGAGGCTTGCTTGTCTGCACTGGTGGGCCGTGTTAACAACACCGTGTCCCAATACCAATGGATCCAGCAGAGCAATAGCCGATAGGCAAAACACAGAAGATCAACAAAAGATATGACATCAAATGAACCAAAGCTGAAGGAGACGGTCGACTTCATTCACGTTCTTTCCGTGTTACTGATTTGAGTCGCTATACGCTGCTCTCTCTCGTCTCCTCTACCAGAGACTACTATTTTCGCGGCAAACATACTTACAGCCAATCAGCTCTCTGAATTATGAGATGAGTTTGGTGGGTATGTCAGCACAGTGCCCCTATGGTGATGATTTAATCTGAGAATAACTTTATTTAAACTCTGAATTCACTCTGATAATAACTTTATTTAAAGGGGACCTATCATGCAAAATGCACTTGTGTACGTCTTTTCTACATGAATATGTGTCCCCGGTGTTCCAGGGAACTCACCAAGTGTCAGAAAACACAACCCTCTCTATTTTCCTCCATACCCAAATCTCTAAAAAAGGGGCTGCAACGGATCTGATAAAAACTGATCCAGATTTGAACACTGTCCTGACGTCAGGACGGTGGCGCAACGGCTATTGGGCCAACTCCACCAATCAGGAGGAGACAGCCACGGCCATTGCCGTTCGAAAGCGCTGGAGACGCTGTAGTACATATGCCAGGCCTGTAAGTGGCGCTGTAGTCTGCCACAAAAGCAGCGAAGAAGACTTCCCGCCCATAGTTACCATGGTTACCCTTCTGTTTATTCTCCGCTGTGGCTTTCTTTCTCCCTCCCCGAGGCAAGCGTTTGCTCCCGCTGCTTTAATTCAATGCAATCCCTCCCCGTCGAGGCAAGCACTGTAATTCTCTCCGGTTAGTCCACCAGCAGATGACAAACACCCACCTCTCCGCCTCTTCCAAGGAACGAGGGGACCGTGCGGCAGAGTTTCAGTTTCACTTTCTTTCGCCGGTCAAGATATCCGTTAAAGTTTAAATCTTCCGGACAAAGTTATAAAAGTGCCGGTCAAAGGTCTTCTTTGTTATTTATTGAGCTTTAAAACGAATAACGACTCTATATAATAAAACACGGAGGACGGAGATCTCTTTTTCTCCCCCTCTTCTGACAGCCCAGCAGCTGATCAGAGCACGTCTCCCCTCTCCTGCAGGGGGGCGTGGTCAGCAGAATCAGACCCGTAGACAGCAAACAGCACATAGAGCGAAATGAGGCATGGCTAAAATGCATGATCTGTTTGGTATTTTGAAAACAGAAACGTATAAATATACCTTATATAGGTATGGCTCTACAATATATCATTTACATATAGCATGATAGGTCCACTTTAAACTCTGAATTCACTCTGAGAATAACTTTATTTAAACTCTAGTAGAAAGCATTGTTGAGTATATCTGAATGATCTAAAGTGTTTTCAGGAACAACAGACGCTGGATTTAATGAATAAATCAAGTTTTATTTTAAAGCCAAAAATCACTTAAAAAAGGTCCAGGAGGAAGTCCGGCAGCGCCTGGAGCCACAAGATCAATAAATAACAACAATAATAACAACAATAACTATTACATTATATAAAGGGGAGCAACAATAACTATATGATTAACAACAACTAATAATAATAATAACAATAACAATAACTATAATGTTAAATAAGGGGAGCAACAATAACAATATGAATAACAATAACTAATAATAATAATAATAATAACATTACCTTTATATTAAGATAGATACCTCTAATAATTAATAACAGTAATAATAATAATGACAGTTTCTGGAGAACAGCGGCGACGACGATCCTCCGTCCGGAACCTGAATGCACCTTAAACACAAAAGAGTCCGAGTAAAACTGATAACTGAGAGTCAGTGAACGCACCGTCAGGTGATTCAGTCTCTAATAACTGAGAGGCAGTGAACGCACCGTCAGGTGATTCAGTCTCTAATAACTGAGAGGCAGTGAACGCACCATCAGGTGATTCAGTCTCTAATAACTGAGAGTCAGTGAACGCACCGTCAGGTGATTCAGTCTCTAATAACTGAGAGGCAGTGAACGCACCGTCAGGTGATTCAGTCTCTAATAACTGAGAGGCAGTGAACGCACCGTCAGGTGATTCAGTCTCTAATAACTGAGAGTCAGTGAACGCACCGTCAGGTGATTCAGTCTCTAATAGAGAGGCGAAGTCCCTCCCCTTCCGGTGGACCTCCATGGGACCTTATTTCGGAAAAATGATGTATTGAAGTCAATGGAGAGAGAAAACTTATCTTCCGATCCCGTTTGAATTGTGCCATGAATTACACATATGATGTTTGTCAATTTAAAAGATCATTTTGAAAGTCAAAAAAAAATAAAATGTGTGGTAAAACTGTGAAGTAACACATTTGTTTGTGTGAAACGCTCAATGAACTACATCTCTGGTCAACAACACACGTCACCAAGATGGCCGTCACTACTGTCTTGTCAACAAAACGATTGACTACCCTCACTATCACCACAATGAAACACGTCCTGAAGAAAGTCATGCAAAGCTGCCTGCCTGCCTTCCTTTGATTCTCTCTGAACTGCCTGGTCGTTTTAATGTTTAATGTCAACCATTTGTGCAGATAGCATGAAGTAGAGAAGATCGCTAGTGTTAGCGTTAGCATTTCTCCCCCGGGCTTAAATGGTGTATTATAGAATGATCACACCGGTGACAGTACTCTTCAAAGGGTTCACGAAATATGACTACTACTCTTACTGTTTAACATTTTGGGTTACTTCATGTTACTTCATGTTAAGGCTAATACAAATGACAAGGCTGTAATGCTAACTAACGTGCTAGCTACTAGCTAGCTTGATCCAGACACTCCTCTTTCATCAGACGGGAAGCAAAAGAACGAGCAAGACCCATTGCTGGTATGATAACAACCTGGTACTAAGCACACAGGCATCTTGTTAAAGTTATCTTATCTTAGCCAGCGCCATATATATAGATTATATCTATATGGCGCTGATCTTAGCTATCTCTTAGTGGAGGAAAACAATTGTGACATCACTTACGCGACTCTGGGATTTGTAGTCTTTCTAGTTGCGTATTTTTCATAGTCTTATATTTCAACAGTTTTACGACAAACTGTGACTTTTTTGACATGGAAATGATTTTTTAAGATTGACAAATATCATATGTGTAATTCATGGCACAATTCAAACGGGATCGAAAGATACGTTTTCTCTCTCCATTGACTTCAATGTATAATTTTTCCGAAATAAGGTCCCATTACCCGGAAGTAAGTGGGCGTGACTTCGCCACTCTATAACTGAGAGTCAGTGAACGCACCGTCAGGTGATTCAGTCTCTAATAACTGAGAGTCAGTGAACGCACCGTCAGGTGATTCAGTCTCTAATAACTGAGAGGCAGTGAACGCACCGTCAGGTGATTCAGTCTCTAATAACTGAGAGGCAGTGAACGCACCGTCAGGTGATTCAGTCTCTAATAACTGAGAGGCAGTGAACGCACCGTCAGGTGATTCAGTCTCTAATAACTGAGAGGCAGTGAACGCACCGTCAGGTGATTCAGTCTCTAATAACTGAGAGGCAGTGAACGCACCGTCAGGTGATTCAGTCTCTAATAACTGAGAGGCAGTGAACGCACCGTCAGGTGATTCAGTCTCTAATAACTAGGTCATGGGGAGGAGTCTGCTGTCGTGGGGAGGAGTCTGCTGTTGTGGGGGAGGAGTCTGTTCAACGGGGAGGAGTCTGCTGCCGTGGGGGAGGAGTCTGCTGTCGTGGGGAGGAGTCTGTTCATAGGGGAGGAGTCTGCTGCCGTGGGGGAGGAGTCTGCTGTCGTGGGGAGGAGTCTGTTCATAGGGGAGGAGTCTGCTGCCGTGGGGGAGGAGTCTGCTGTCGTGGGGAGGAGTCTGTTCATAGGGGAGGAGTCTGCTGCCGTGGGGGAGGAGTCTGCTGTCGTGGGGAGGAGTCTGCTGCCGTGGGGGATAGGGATGGGTACCGAGCCCCGGTATTAAACGGGCCCCCATGGCTGAATTATTAAAGACTGTGGTACCGTTAAGCTCCGAGGTTATAGATTTTTGTATCGGTACTGGAGACATCTAAAAAAGATGTCATAGTATTTCTGCTACACAAACATTATATTGCAGTTTTCCGTTTCTAATACGAAAAAAGAGCAAAATGCATCTATGACTATTTTGAGTATTTTCGATCTTTCCAATCCAGACGAGAGATATCTCTCTCCGTCTGTGTGCGAGGGGGCGGGGCAGTTTACACACACACTCTGCTACATGCTACATGCATGCAACACACACACACACTCAGCTGCTACATGCATGCAACACACACACACGCTCTGCAACATGTATGCAACACACACACTCTGCTACATGCTACATGCATGCAACACACCCACACTCTGCTACATGCTACATGCATGCAACACACACACACACTCAGCTGCTACATGCATGCAACACACACACACGCTCTGCAACATGTATGCAACACACACACTCTGCTACATGCTACATGCATGCAACACACCCACACTCTGCTACATGCTACATGCATGCAACACACCCACACTCTGCTACATGCATGCAATAGACACGGCAGAGATGGCGGAGAGAACGCGCTCCAAGGTGTGGTTAAACTTTACCCGTCTCGATGTGGACAATGCTCGTTGCCAAAAGTGCAATAAGAGTTTAGCATGTCAGGGCGGTAACACTTAGTTTAGTTAGTTTACCTTTATTCTCCAAAAGAGTACCGTTAAAGACCGGATCAATGAGCGCTATCGATAAAAGTAGTAGTACCATTAAAACATTAACGATACCCATCCCTAGTGGGGGAGGAGTCTACTGCCGTGGGGGAGGAGTCTACTGCCGTGGGGGAGGAGTCTACTGCCGTGGGGGAGGAGTCTGCTGTCGTTGGGGAGGAGTCTGCTGCCGTGGGGGAGGAGTCTGCTGTCATGGGGGAGGAGTCTGCTGCCGTGGGGGAGGAGCCTAGTGTCGTTGGGGAGGAGTCTGCTGTCGTTGGGGAGGAGTCTGCTGTCATGGGGGTGGGGTCTGCTGTCATGGGGGAGGAGTCTGCTGCCGTGGGGGAGGAGTCTGCTGTCGTTGGGAAGGAGTCTGCTGCCGTGGGGGAGGAGTCTGCTGTCGTTGGGGAGGAGTCTGCTGCCGTGGGGGAGGAGTCTGCTGTCATGGGGGAGGGGTCTGCTGTCGTTGGGGAGGAGTCTGCTGTCATGGGGGAGGAGTCTGCTGCCGTTGGGGAGGAGTCTGCTGTCATGGGGGAGGAGTCTGCTGCCGTGGGGGAGGAGTCTGCTGTCGTTGGGGAGGGGTCTGCTGTCGTGGGGGAGGGGCTTATTACCTTTACCTTTGTTCCTCAGGATGTGTCTACAGGTGAACAACAAACCAAGCAGCAGCAGCAACACTGACACAACTCTGCAGACAGAAACACAAACATTCAGTCATGAGACCTGCTCGACCAATCAGAAGACACCGTTTGTATAGAGGATATTATCAGATAAATCAAGATAGCGACCACTTAAAGGTGAAGACTCTTACATCACAGTGAGGAGGATCCACAGCTCCAGAGCCGAGTCTGAAGGAGAGCAAGAAGAGAAGAAGGAGTCAGGTTAGTTAACGAGCTGAAGTCAGGTTAGTTAACGAGCTGAAGTCAGGTGAGTTAACGAGCTGAAGTCAGGTTAGTTAACGGGCTGAAGTCAGGTTAGTTAACGAGCTGAAGTCAGGTGAGTTAACGGGCTGAAGTCAGGTGAGTTAACGGGCTGAAGTCAGGTTAGTTAACGGGCTGAAGTCAGGTTAGTTAACGAGCTGAAGTCAGGTTAGTTAACGGGCTGAAGTCAGGTTAGTTAACGAGCTGAAGTCAGGTTAGTTAACGAGCTGAAGTCAGGTTAGTTAACGGCCTGAAGTCAGGTGAGTTAACGAGCTGAAGTCAGGTGAGTTAACGAGCTGAAGTCAGGTTAGTTAAAGGGCTGAAGTCAGGTTAGTTAACGAGCTGAAGTCAGGTTAGTTAACGAGCTGAAGTCAGGTTAGTTAACGGCCTGAAGTCAGGTGAGTTAACGGGCTGAAGTCAGGTTAGTTAACGGGCTGAAGTCAGGTGAGTTAACGGGCTGAAGTCAGGTTAGTTAACGGGCTGAAGTCAGGTTAGTTAACGAGCTGAAGTCAGGTTAGTTAACGAGCTGAAGTCAGGTTAGTTAACGGGCTGAAGTCAGGTGAGTTAACGGGCTGAAGTCAGGTTAGTTAACGGGCTGAAGTCAGGTTAGTTAACGAGCTGAAGTCAGGTTAGTTAACGGGCTGAAGTCAGGTGAGTTAACGGGCTGAAGTCAGGTTAGTTAACGGGCTGAAGTCAGGTTAGTTAACGAGCTGAAGTCAGGTTAGTTAACGAGCTGAAGTCAGGTTAGTTAACGGGCTGAAGTCAGGTGAGTTAACGGGCTGAAGTCAGGTTAGTTAACGGGCTGAAGTCAGGTTAGTTAACGAGCTGAAGTCAGGTTAGTTAACGAGCTGAAGTCAGGTTAGTTAACGAGCTGAAGTCAGGTTAGTTAACGGGCTGAAGTCAGGTGAGTTAACGAGCTGAAGTCAGGTGAGTTAACGAGCTGAAGTCAGGTGAGTTAACGGGCTGAAGTCAGGTTAGTTAACGAGCTGAAGTCAGGTTAGTTAACGAGCTGAAGTCAGGTTAGTTAACGGGCTGAAGTCAGGTGAGTTAACGGGCTGAAGTCAGGTTAGTTAACGGGCTGAAGTCAGGTTAGTTAACGAGCTGAAGTCAGGTTAGTTAACGAGCTGAAGTCAGGTGAGTTAACGGGCTGAAGTCAGGTGAGTTAACGGGCTGAAGTCAGGTTAGTTAACGAGCTGAAGTCAGGTTAGTTAACGAGCTGAAGTCAGGTTAGTTAACGAGCTGAAGTCAGGTGAGTTAACGGGCTGAAGTCAGGTTAGTTAACGAGCTGAAGTCAGGTTAGTTAACGAGCTGAAGTCAGGTTAGTTAACGAGCTGAAGTCAGGTTAGTTAACGAGCTGAAGTCAGGTTAGTTAACGGGCTGAAGTCAGGTTAGTTAACGAGCTGAAGTCAGGTTAGTTAACGAGCTGAAGTCAGGTTAGTTAACGAGCTGAAGTCAGGTTAGTTAACGAGCTGAAGTCAGGTTAGTTAACGGGCTGAAGTCAGGTTAGTTAACGGGCTGAAGTCAGGTTAGTTAACGGGCTGAAGTCAGGTTAGTTAACGAGCTGAAGTCAGGGTAGTTAACGGGCTGAAGTCAGGTTAGTTAACGAGCTGAAGTCAGGTGAGTTAACGAGCTGAAGTCAGGTTAGTTAACGAGCTGAAGTCAGGTTAGTTAACGGGCTGAAGTCAGGTTAGTTAACGAGCTGAAGTCAGGTTAGTTAACGGGCTGAAGTCAGGTGAGTTAACGAGCTGAAGTCAGGTGAGTTAACGAGCTGAAGTCAGGTGAGTTAACGAGCTGAAGTCAGGTGAGCTTACCTGGAGCCTCAGCAGATCTC
>NW_022987508.1:0-22312 GCF_902827165.1 Trematomus bernacchii | reverse complement strand
GCAGCGAGGCGGAGCGAGGCGGCAGCGAGGCGGCAGCGAGGCGGCAGCGAGGCGGCAGCGAGGCGGCAGCGAGGCGGCAGCGAGGCGGCAGCGAGGCGGCAGCGAGGCGGCAGCGAGGCGGCAGCGAGGCGGCAGCGAGGCGGCAGCGAGGCGGCAGCAGCTCAATGGTGCTGACAGAGGAGAGGCAGAGCGCGGCTTCTCACACGACAACAGATCATGTTTATTATAAATCACCTCAAACACTTATTATTTTAAGATACTTGCATATTTGATAATTGATTGAACTGTGCAGGTGTTTTCTGAAGCTCCAGAGGAAAGATAAATATAAATGAAATCAAGTTTTATGTATAAAGCACATTTAGAGGCGATGTTTGGCCAAAGTGCTGAACATGCAAAACACTACGATCACAAGAAAAGACAACATTTACATTTTACAAGATTATTCTGTTTTATTATCATTTTGTCTTTTTCTAAATGTTGCTTTTAAAATGATATATGACCTTATTATAGGTTTATTGTCTTTGGATAAATGGTGACCACTAGAAAGAGTTAGTGCGTATTCAACTGGTTTCTTCTTCATTGCATTTCAGGCTCATTTTTGGTCCGAACAAATAAATAAAAAATGATTTTCAAATAATTTTACAGGAAAATTACATATTTAATAAATACTAATAATACTGTTATTAATTATTTAAGGTATTAGCTTTTTAATATATTTTTAATTAAATCATTTTAATAAGATTATAAAATAATAAATAATAAATATAATAATAATAATAATAATACAAACCAATATATAAAAAAAAAGTATATTGCAATAATAAATAATAATAACCTTCGTTCGACCTTCACATTTTAAAATGAAATAAAGTATAATATACTTAATTAAAACTACAATAAAAACATTTAAATAATAATAATGATAACCTTCGTTCGGCCTCCATCCAAAGTAATTGAAGCCGTTTCGCAGCGTTTCGGGTCACATGACCTCTGACCTGCCTCTGACAGGAGACCCCTGCGGAGGAAGAGACAATCAAACAAACAGAAGAAGAAGAAGCTTTTGTTTCTAACGAGGAACAAAAAAAAAATACGAACAAAGGTCGAGAAGAAGAAGAAGAAGAAGTGTTGACGGCACGCTGTCGTCTGATTGGTCGACGGATGACCCTCCGCCTGTCAATCATCCCCTCGGAGAAAGGAGGCATTGTCTTTGTGAACTCTGTGTGTGTGTGTGTGTGTGTGTGTGTGTGTGTGTGTGTGTGTGTGTGTGTGTGGTGTGTGTGTGTGTGTGTGTGTGTGTGTGTGTGTGTGTGTGTGTGTGTGTGTGTGTGTGTGTGTGTGTGTGTGTGTGATGACTGATTGATAATGAATAGCGAGGCGTCGTCTGCATAATGACGGTGTGTTTCTTGTGTTTCTCGTCAGGTAATTTGTGAGAAGATTTTCCGGCCGTGGTTTTCCCCGACGCTCCTCGGAGCAAAAGCCGGCCTCCCTCTGCAGGTCATTAATGAAACAATATATTATATATTATCTCCTGTATTCAGACTGATCTCAAATATGCTTTTGTTATTTAAACAACAACTCTGTGTTTTAAAATGTGTTATGTATTATGTATTCTTTATTCAAAGTTAGTTTTAATTACCTACTGTATTTACATTCATCCTAAATTATAAACTTTTATTATTTAACCAATATTTCTGTTAATTATCTTATTTTTAAATGAAGGATTTTAATATTAAACTTCCCAAAAAAAATACTGATTTGATCACTTTTATAACAAAAAGACCGGATTGTTCGAGCCCTAAAAGAGAAATGCAGGTAAAGGTCAAAAGAAAGCAACATGTGGGAATAAATCACAGCATATGATTATATTATTATATTATGATGTCATTAAGAGTCGATCAATATGACTCTGAATGACATCATATGGATTGAATTCACCTTGATAGCTCCATGTGTTTCTCTGACAGGTGGAGCTGCAGCGGGCGGTGCAGGAATGTTCAGAGACTGATGGAGGTGAGGAAGAGGAAAGAAGAAGAGGAGACATCCATCAGCGTCTCCTCCTCATCCTCAACCGTCTGCTGGAGGAAGGAGGAGGGTCATCAGAGAGAGGAGGAGGAGGAGGAGGAAATGAGGATGAAGATCACGTCCACACGGCGCTCAACTTCTGAGGAGGAGGTGAAGCGTAACGTCAGATCAGGAGGAAGACATCTCCAAAAACAGGCAGGAAACGGAGGGAATCGTCCCAAAAAAGTAGTCCCTCACAGAGGACACACTGACGCTAATTTACACAGGTGCTGACGGGGATATGGATCATGTTTCAGATTCAGAGCCGTAAGAGAAATCAATCAATCAGCTCCGTAAAAGAACCAGAAACAGATCGAGATTCCTGACGAAGAGGACGAAGATACTCTGACGGAACATTTCTGTGAATTATTTACAGGGATTTTTTTGCAAAACAAACTGGAATGTTTGGAATAAAAAGACCCTCATGGAGGAAACACGGACGTTTGTTGATGGGAAATATGGATCACAAGAGAAAGGTGTCAATCAGCTCCAAAAAGGACCAGGAACAGGTACAGATACCTGGAAAAGTAGACCCTCGTGAAGGAAACACGGACGTTTGTTGACATTGGTGTTGATGGGAAATATGGATCATGTTTCAGATTTAGAGCCGTAAGAGAAATCAATCAGCTCCAAAAAGAACCAGAAACAGATCGAGATACCTGACGAAGAGGAGGAAGATATGGCACTCTGTTGGGAGGTTTTCCAACAAAAACATGCAGCGAATCATCCCGGAAAAATAGACCCCTCGTGAAGGAAACACACACGTACATTTAAACCGGTGTTGATGGGAAATATGGATCATGTTTCAGATCCAAAACGGACCAGAAACAGATCGAGATTCCTCACAAATATAGAGCATTTCTGTGAATTATTTACATTCTTTGGCAAAACATGCAGGAAGTAGCAGCTGTTTAACTGGAATACAAAGACCCTCATGGAGGAAACACAGACGTTTGTTTATCCAGGTGTTGACGGGAAATATGGATCGATTTGTAGGTGCAGAGACGCAAGAAAAAAGGTGTCATTATCAGCTCCAAAAAGGACCACAGATTAAGATTCCTGACAAATAGGACGAAGAAATAGCTTCCTTTTGGGGAGGGGCTTGCACCAAAAACCCACAGGAATCAAGGTGGAAAAGTAGACCCTCACGGAGGAAACACGGACGCTGGTGTTGATGTGAAATATGGATCATTTCCCAGGGTTGAGGCACCAAGAAGAGGCTCCGGAAAGATCAGAAACAGATTCCTGAGAAATCTGGACCTTTTTTGGGATAATTTATTGACGTCGTGCGACACCAGTTTGTGCGACACCAGTTTGTGCGACACCAGTTTGTGCGACACCAGTTTGTGCAACACCAGTTTGTGCGACACCAGTTTGTGCGACACCAGTTTGTGCGACACCAGTTTGTGCGACACCAGTTTGTGCGACACCAGTTCGTGCGACACCAGTTTGTGCGACACCAGTTTGTGCGACACCAGTTTGTGCGACACCAGTTCGTGCGACACCAGTTCGTGCGACACCAGTTCGTGCGACACCAGTTCGTGCGATGAGATGCAGGTTTAGCTTCGTCTGACAAACAGTTTTCTTTGCTCTGTGTTGATGTGTGAGGCGTGGTTGCTCTCGTGCTGCATGGACACACTGATCACGTACACATCGATGCTTCCTGTGATAACTGGATTTGAACAGCATTTTGGTGATTTCTGCAGAAATGTTGAAATGCTTCCATTTCTCTCAGATTGATGCTTCTCTGTAAATAGATCATAATGATATGTACAGTGGAGCTCAGTTGATTCATAAAGTGTGTTCAGCTGCTCAGCGGCGCGTGTGTGTCTCTTCTTCATCGGACAAGAAATGAATAAAACATTTGCATTAAATTCAATAAAAACAAATATAAAAACAGAAGAAGTTAAGTTAATAATTTGCATAAAGAAATGAAGAAATAATAGAAATATTGATATAAAACAGTAAGAATTTAGAAAAACACAAGGATTTAAATTGAATAGAATAAAAACATTGGAATAAACAAAGTTACAGTAAAGTTTCCATGAAGTTATAAAAGACTGATATAAAACAGAAGAAGTAGAAATGTGAACATTAATATTAAAGCTGAGAGATAAGATGAGAGGAGTTCACACACACACACACACACACACACACACACACACACACACACACACACACACACACACACACCACACACACACACACACACACACACACACACACACACACACACACACACACACACACACACACATGTGTATGTGCATATTATTCTTCAATCAAAAGGAGAATTCATTTATATTTTTTGTGCTTTTCTCCAGTTTGTCTGTGTTTGGTTTGAACTGTCCTCAGACTGAGTTTCCTGGAGAGTTCCACAAAACAAACAGATTAACGTCCGACTTCTTCTTCTCTCACTGCTCCCAGCTCCTCTCTGAAACAGAAACACACAGCTGGGCATCATCAGGACATTAAAACGAGCCCAGAAACCTGAGACGAGACTTCTGGGTATTTGAGTTCTTTAACCGTGAGCTCATGACTCTGCAGCTGCTGCTGATTTACTGTGTGTGTGTGTGTGTGTGTGTGTGTGTGTGTGTGTGTGTGTGTGTGTGTGTGTGTGTGTGTGTGTGTGTGTGTGTGTGTGTGTGTGTGTGTGTGTGTGTGTGTGTGTGTGTGTGTGTGTGTGTGTGTGTGTGTGTGTGTGTGTGTGGTGTGTGTGTGTGTGTGTGTGTGTGTGTGTGTGTGTGTGTGTGTGTGTCTCGTGGCTCCTGCAGACGCTGCTGGAAACTTTTGAAATAAATAATCAGCTGCAGATGAAAAATAAAACTTCCTTTTGATTCAGGCCAAACTTTGGTTTTTATTTCCAAAGCAATGACTTCAATTTCGGGCCCTGCGTCTTTAAAATACCCTAAAAATAATATCTAAATATGATTTATTTATATTTATATGAATATTCCTCTTATTATTATGCCTTTCTATGATCTCACATTTTAACCTCTTAAGCCCTGAGCCTGTTTTTCAGGTCTCAGGCTCTAAATGACATTCCCAGAACAAATGACCATATCTTCTAAAAGGGTTAAATTAATAATCTTTATTCTCAAAGTAATGATAAACCTGTGAGTTGGATGTAGAAAAGTCAGAATCAATATAGATGTTTTTTATTTTAAAGATAATTCAGATTGAACATAGTAAAAAACTGTAAATTATAGTGTCCGTCCAAAGATTCTTTTTTACAGATAGTGAAAACTACCCTTGGATGATGGGTTAGTAGACTAAAAGCTTTAGGAATCCAAAGTACAACATATAATAAGTACCCTGTATCAAGATTGATGCAAAACAAGTGACATTTGACCTTTTTAGAGAGATTTAGCCAAAACCACCTCTGAGGTGATTTGGGTGAAAATGGGGAGTTTTACCGTTTCTCTGGAACCCATTGGTCGATTTTGGTGATTGACATCTCTTTCTGACCGTTAGAGCCAATAGAATCGATCAGATCCTTTATCTACAGCAGAGTCTTTAGAGAGACATAACTTCTGCAGAACATCACATAACTTCTGTAGACTTTACGATAGCTGTAAATGGTGTTTCTGTGAGACTCAGCTTGTGTTCATGCGTCTTTACGGCACATTTTAAAGTCCTGGAGTCGATCACTGCAGCTCCACTAACACAGAGGAACGTTAATAAACAAGTTTGCACTAAGAAACGGGCCCTGAAGTAGAAAAGATGACCCCAGAGTCTCCAGTTTCCTTTGCTTCATGCCCAGGGAACATATCTTATTTAATGTAGACTTGAGGCTTGGCGTGTTTGCAGCCCTGCACAAAAACCATCATTTCAACTCATTGCCCAGGACCCATGCTGAGAAAGATGATCAAGATGAGACTCCAGGAACCTTTCTAAGTCAGAGGAGATATATATAACTTCTGTGTGTTCTGCGTCTATGATATAATACTCAGAAACCCCCAAAAGGAGGCACTCCCTCCCTCCTGGTTTCTAAACTCCCCACATTTTCTCTGAAGCTTCACACAAATCCCCCTGAGGAGCTGTCGCTGGAAACTGTTTCAAGAAATCCTTGGATGAACCGTCTGTCAGTGCAACTTCAGCCAAAGCCTGCTCTTGTTTCCAGAGAGGAGAGCCTGAAGCTTCTGAAGCTTCTCCACGTTTTGTGACACCTCAACCCATCCTGAGCTGCTGTTATCTGCTTCAAAATGCATTACTTTTCATATGAAATTGCAGGAAATCCAGCGTACGTGCAAGAGTCTAAGACGAAGCCTGTCATGCATTAAGGTCATTTGTTCGTCATGCATCCATTTCCTCGACTCTCACCCGTCATGCAAACAGGAAAGCTTTCATTTCTGCATTGACTGGGCTCATGAACCAATTCCTGCAAAATAATGTGACTGCAGCTCGACTAACACAGAGGCGAGTTGATAAACAAGTTGGACCCAGAGATGCGTCCTGCAGTAGGGAAAGATGAGTCTCCACTTTCCCTTGCTTCATTCACAGAAAATATCCAATAAATGGCGGAAATGTTTGCTTGCACATAAGTTCATGTAAAGCTTCCAAACACTTATACTAAAAATCCTCAATTTCAGGCGGACTATAGAATCATTCAGGCCCTATTTCCCATTAAAGAAAAACTTGCAGAGCACGAAAGGTGCTGGTTCACTTCTGCCTCGATCGGTTCGTTTTTTGTATATTTTGTGGACTTTAAAGTCTCCTGGAGACAAAGAAACACCGTGTTCTTCAAAGTGAAATGACTGTTTCTCTCGGGGCTTTAAGAGAGGACAGACACCAGCTTTAGTTCTTGTTAGAAACTCTGTCTGGTTTTCTTAGGAGTCTAAAAGTTCCACAGAGGAAGCACCTGATGTACCCTCACTCTCAATCCTCCCTCTAATTTATCCCGCTGTAATTAATTGGCTTCGGTTCGTTCACAGTTTGCTCCAATTAAAGAGGACGAGATAAAAGGAGATTAAAACTCAGAAAAGTCATTTCAAACACCTTGAATCTGAACTCTGGGAAACAAACTCAGAGACTCTAGAGGGTCACACACACACACACACACACACACACACACACACACACACACACACACACACACACACACACACACACACACACACACACCTCTCTCCTGGATCAGCTTCCTGCCATCTGGCTGCAGTTTTTGCTGCTTCTCTGATCACAGAGCAGCACACTTCAAAGAGTGTGTGTGTGTGTGTGTGTGTGTGTGTGTGTGTGTGTGTGTGTGTGTGTGTGTGTGTGTGTGTGTGTGTGTGTGTGTCATTCACCTGAAATGTAAGCTCTCAGTTTCAAGTTCCCAACATCTGCCGCTCCGAGGAAACGTCAAAACATCCTCAGAGACTCAAAACAGACGTTTATCATTATTTGGAGAAACTAAGTCATGAATTAGAGGTTTTAAGTCTTTATTTAGAGATACTAAGTCTTTATTTAGAGATACTAAGTCTTTATTTAGAGGTTTTAAGTCTTTATTTAGAGATACTAAGTCTTTATTTAGAGACACTAAGTCTTTATTTAGAGATACTAAGTCTTTATTTAGAGGTTTTAAGTCTTTATTTAGAGATACTAAGTCTTTATTTAGAGACACTAAGTCTTTATTTAGAGATACTAAGTCTTTATTTAGAGGTTTTAAGTCTTTATTTAGAGATACTAAGTCTTTATTTAGAGACACTAAGTCTTTATTTAGAGATACTAAGTCTTTATTTAGAGGTTTTAAGTCTTTATTTAGAGATACTAAGTCTTTATTTAGAGACACTAAGTCTTTATTTAGAGGTTTTAAGTCTTTATTTAGAGACACTAAGTCTTTATTTAGAGATATTAAGTCTTTATTTAGAGACACTAAGTCTTTATTTAGAGGTTTTAAGTCTTTATTTAGAGACACTAAGTCTTTATTTAGAGATATTAAGTCTTTATTTAGAGACACTAAGTCTTTATTTAGAGGTTTTAAGTCTTTATTTAGAGATACTAAGTCTTTATTTAGAGATACTAAGTCTTTATTTAGAGATATTAAGTCTTTATTTAGAGATATTAAGTCTTTATTTAGAGATACTAAGTCTTTATTTAGAGACACTAAGTCTTTATTTAGAGATATTAAGTCTTTATTTAGAGATATTAAGTCTTTATTTAGAGACACTAAGTCTTTATTTAGAGATATTAAGTCTTTATTTAGAGACACTAAGTCTTTATTTAGAGACACTAAGTATTTATTTAGAGACACTAAGTCTTTATTTAGAGACACTAAGTCTTTATTTAGAGACACTAAGTCTTTATTTAGAGATATTAAGTCTTTATTTAGAGACACTAAGTCTTTATTTAGAGACACTAAGTATTTATTTAGAGACACTAAGTCTTTATTTAGAGACACTAAGTCTTTATTTAGAGATACTAAGTCTTTATTTAGAGATATTAAGTCTTTATTTAGAGATATTAAGTCTTTATTTAGAGACACTAAGTCTTTATTTAGAGATACTAAGTCTTTATTTAGAGACACTAAGTCTTTATTTAGAGACACTAAGTCTTTATTTAGAGATATTAAGTCTTTATTTAGAGACACTAAGTCTTTATTTAGAGACACTAAGTATTTATTTAGAGACACTAAGTCTTTATTTAGAGACACTAAGTCTTTATTTAGAGATACTAAGTCTTTATTTAGAGATATTAAGTCTTTATTTAGAGACACTAAGTCTTTATTTAGAGATACTAAGTCTTTATTTAGAGACACTAAGTCTTTATTTAGAAGTTTAAGTCCTTATTTAGAGACACTAAGTCTTTATTTAGAAGTTTTAAGTCCTTATTTAGAGATACTAAGTCTTTATTTAGAGATATTAAGTCTTTATTTAGAGACACTAAGTCTTTATTTAGAGATATTAAGTCTTTATTTAGAGACACTAAGTCTTTATTTAGAGACACTAAGTATTTATTTAGAGACACTAAGTCTTTATTTAGAGACACTAAGTCTTTATTTAGAGATATTAAGTCTTTATTTAGAGACACTAAGTCTTTATTTAGAGACACTAAGTATTTATTTAGAGACACTAAGTCTTTATTTAGAGACACTAAGTCTTTATTTAGAGATACTAAGTCTTTATTTAGAGATACTAAGTCTTTATTTAGAGGTTTTAAGTCTTTATTTAGAGATACTAAGTCTTTATTTAGAGATACTAAGTCTTTATTTAGAGGTTTTAAGTCTTTATTTAGAGATACTAAGTCTTTATTTAGAGATATAAGTCTTTATTTAGAGATATTAAGTCTTTATGTAGAGACACTAAGTCTTATTTAGAGATATTAAGTCTTTATTTAGAGCACTAAGTCTTTATTTAGAGGACACTAAGTCTTTATTTAGAGGACACTAAGTATTTATTTAGAGACACTAAGTCTTTATTTAGAGTACACTAAGTCTTATTTAGAGATACTAAGTCTTTATTTAGAGATACTTAAGTCTTTATTTAGAGACACTAGTCTTTATTTAGAGGATATTAAGTCTTATTTAGAGACACTAAGTCTTTATTTAGAGACACTAAGGTCATTTATTTAGCAGTTTAAAGTCTCTTATTTAGAGACACTAAGTCTTTATTTAGAAGTTTTAAGTCCTTATTTAGAGATACTAAGTCTTTATTTAGAGATATTAAGTCTTTATTTAGAGACACTAAGTCTTTATTTAGAGATATTAATTCTTTATTTAGAGACACTAAGTCTTTATTTAGAGACACTAAGTATTTATTTAGAGACACTAAGTCTTTATTTAGAGACACTAAGTCTTTATTTAGAGACACTAAGTCTTTATTTAGAGATATTAAGTCTTTATTTAGAGACACTAAGTCTTTATTTAGAGACACTAAGTCTTTATTTAGAGACACTAAGTCTTTATTTAGAGACACTAAGTCTTTATTTAGAGATACTAAGTCTTTATTTAGAGATATTAAGTCTTTATTTAGAGATATTAAGTCTTTATTTAGAGACACTAAGTCTTTATTTAGAGATATTAAGTCTTTATTTAGAGACACTAAGTCTTTATTTAGAGATATTAAGTCTTTATTTAGAGACACTAAGTCTTTATTTAGAGACACTAAGTCTTTATTTAGAAGTTTAAGTCCTTATTTAGAGGTTTAAGTCCTTATTTAGAGACACTAAGTCCTTATTTAGAAACACAAATGGCGCTTTTCCACTGCAGGACCTAGCACGGCTTAGTACTCAGTACTCAGTACTGAGTACTTAGTACTGAGTACATAGTACTTAGTACTCAGTACTCAGTACTCAGTACTCAGTACTTAGTACTTAGTACTGACACTGTTGACCACCAAGTGCTCCTCACAAAGCTGACTTAATTTTTCAGCAGTTTCGATACATCGGTCAAAGTTTTACTTATCGAACAGAAAACAGTGTGTTTCGGTCAACGGTACCAAATCCCCCTTCCTTGTGAACCCTGTTGGGGTTCCACAAGGTTCCACAAGGTTCCACAAGGTTCCATTCTTGGACCGTTACTGTTTTCTCTGGACATTAATGACTTGCCTAATGTATGTCCTGAGTTGAATGTACAAATGTATGCCGATGATGCGGTCATCTTTGTACACGGGAAACATACTGAAATGATCTCATCTTGTCTCTCTAATGCTTTGGACAAGGTCCAACACCGGCTGAACAACATGTGCTTACAGTTACATTTAAAAAAAAGTATGCATGATGTTCAGTAAACGACCAGTCAAAATGGAAGGATCCAATGTGTTTTTAAACGGAGCAGAATTAGAACTAGTCTCCCACTTCAAGTATCTTGGAGTCATACTGGACTCGAACTTGACTTTTAAGAAACATATCAAGAAAGTCTCCAATACCGTTAAATTCAACTTGCAACATTTTAAACAAATGAGACCTTTCTTAACTGTCAATGCAGCAAAGTCATACCTCCACTGTGTGATTCTATCCCACATCGAATACTGTTTTACAAACTGGTCGTTTGCTTGTGCCACAAACCTGAAACCCTTAGAACAGCTGAGAGAGAGAGCTATCAAGGTGTTTGACAGAAAGCCACATTCATACCACCACTGCATCCTGGAGAAACACCATCTCTTCAGTTTTGACCATTTTAAGTCTTTTAAAAGTATGTGTTTTATTTATAAATGTTTACATGGACTGCCCCCCCCCCCCCCCCCCCCCCCCCCCCCCCCCCCCCCTTAGGGGAATTCATCCACAGAAAACCCACTGGACGCTGCACTAGGTCAGAAACCAGAGGAGACTGTGAGGTCCACCGCAGACGGACCACTTTCTGTCAAAATGTCCTCTCCGTTAAAGGCAGCTCTTTGTGGAACAGCCTCCCAGCTGAGATACGGGATTGTCCCACTCTGAACCTCGATTTTGGAGGACCAGAAAAAAGGTGAAAAAGTAGCCCTGAGCCGGAACTACCCCTAGTGGAAACGCAAAAAAAAAACGTGATACGTGCTGCAGTGGAAAAGCGCCATTAGTCTTTATTTAAAGAAAGTAAGTCGTTAATTAGAGATTTTAAGTATTTTTTAAGATAAATTAAGTCTTAAGTACTTTCCCTCAAAATTCTCTATAAATATGCGTTTCTGACTCCAGGTCTCATGCAGAGAGATGTGTGTGTGTGTGTGTGTGTGTGTGTGTGTGTGTGTGTGTGTGTGTGTGTGTGTGTGTGTGTGTGTGTGTGTGTGAATCAGTAACACATGTTCTCAGCTCCACACACACTTCTGATCCTTTCTAACACCTGATTTCTGACCTCTGAGGTGTTTTATATGTGGTTTTAATTCTGTCTTTGGGAGATCAACTGTCACTTACGTAAGGAACTAATAATTAAAGACATTTTGATTCAGAAATGTGATATTTGTCCTGCTAAGAAATGTGTTTCTTGGTTAGATTGCAGACTCACGTAGCAGAGCGTTATCCTCCAGCTGCAGATCCTCTTCATTCATCTCACGGCTCACGTCCTGCAGCTCGTTAACCAATCAGCTGCAGCTCGTTAACCAATCAGCTGCAGCTCGTTAACCAATCAGCTGCAGCTCGTTAACCAATCAGCTCCTCTGGAAACCTTCGTCCCCTCCACCTGACGTTTGTCTCTCTGCAGAAACTCATCATTATCAAGTTCTATATTTTCAGACGCGCCAAATGTCGGATTGCCTCCAAACTAACGAAGGAAAACGCTGCAGCTCTAAAAACCTCATCCATTTTGCAAAACCCAAAATTATTATTCCAGATTTAATTGATTTGAACTCGTGCATTATTGTCACATGGCACCTGCAGTATAGTTACGTAATACTAAGACTGAGTAAGGACAAATTAAAATGGGTTTTTACCACATTTTCTGATGTTAAAGACTCAAAAAAGTGTGTTGTTTTGACTTTTTCTTTAAAGGTGGGGTATGTCATTTATTTCAGAAACACTTGTTGTTATATTCCATGGAATGCTCTTAACATCCAGATAGCAATGAATATCTGAAGTGCTTTGACAAAAAATCCATAAATAAATATCATCAGTGGAAGCTGTAGTACTGTAAACAGCACGACCAATCATCTGAGCCGGCCCGGCTAAAATAACTGGATGGCCTACCTGCCTGTCAGCCTTCCATCTGTGCACAAACTTATCTCGTGCCCTCATTGGTCATGTGCGCGTTCGTGTGTGTTGGAGGAGGGGCTCTGTGAGGAAGTGGCAGATTTTCTCCGGTTGTGTATTTTCAAATTCTAGCGCACTCGAGCTGGTTTCTCAAACTGACCTACCCCACCTTTAATTATTATTTTTGCAAAACCCCTTAATTATATTCCAAATTGTATTTTTTGCAATATCTGTTTTAGATCAGCCATTCTAAGACTTGGCAATCCTAAATAAGTGTTTTTTTTAATTATTATTATATTTAATTTTTATATTCTTTGGTTTAAAAGTCAAATCTTTTCGTCATATTTTTGCACAAATGCACCAAAAACGTTGCATTTGCATGAGAAATGATTCCGGTCATTATGTTTGAACTATTGCAGCCTTATCTACACTGAATGATATATTATTGTTAGTGTGCTCTCTACTCGTTAACACAGTGCAAATGCACTTTGAATGAGTTTTTGGCCAAATAAGTCTGTTTTTGTTCGGTTACGAAGGATTTTAGACATTTCAATCTGGATGTCATCATTTGTTGTGTTTCATGAGAAACATGAGCAGACTTCCAAAAAAGGTTTCAACAAACACTCTGAGGTATTTCTAGACGTGAGAATCCTGCACTTACAGATCAGATCTCTGTGCAGGTCATTCGTCTCTTTGAGCTCTGAAACCTCCAGAAATCATTGTAACGTGAAGCAGACGCAGAAAGCATGAAGTCTTTAACCTTGTTTTGCAGAAACAGCTCCTGACGTCACTTCGTCTGCAGAAACTCTTCATCGCTGTGGCCCCTGAGGACAATTCAGAAGCTCTTTGTACGGTGGCCCCTGAGGACAATTCAGAAGCTCTTTGTACGGTGGCCCCTGAGGACAATTCAGAAGCTCTTTGTACGGTGGCCCCTGAGGACAATTCAGAAGCTCTTTGTACGGTGGCCCCTGAGGACAATTCAGAAGCTCTTTGTACGGTGGCCCCTGAGGACAATTCAGAAGCTCTTTGTACGGTGGCCCCTGAGGACAATTCAGAAGCACAAAAGTCCTCAAAAAATTGTGTCATTTGACTCATTGTTATTGTTTTCTGTCTCTCTGAGGACATTGTCTCTCGTTCGTTACCCATTCTTTGTGTTTCTTTACTTGTCTCGTGGTCACTTTAATTGTCTTTGATTCCTTTCTGCATATTGTGGTCACTCAGCGTCTCGTTGTTTCGTTGCGTCTCTGAACCTCTCTGAGGCTCAGGGGAAGAACGTGGAGCGTTTCCAGACTGAACAATAAAAGTCAACGGAGGCACGTCATGTGCATTTCAGTGTTTCGGACTCTCAGGTAAAAGTTCCACACACACACACACACACACACACAACACACACACACACACACACACACACACACACACACACACACACACACACACACACACACACACACACACACACACACACACACACACACACACACACACACACACACACACGTACACACACACACACACACACACACACACACACACACACACACACACACACACACACACACACACACACACACACACACACACACTGGTGCGTATCCATCACTCTGACGTCCTCCTGGTTTCAGTCCCACAGAAAACAAAGAGTCTTTGTGTTGAACTTCCCCACACGAGGATTTAGGAATTAGGCAATAAAAAAAAGAAGGAAGGAGGAGGCGGGGGTCTGAAAACAAACCAGAGCTAAAGTCACATTATAAAGGCTCTCGTATGGAAGAACACGTATATAAAAGATAGTGTAAGTAATAAAGTGGGGTTTTATAGTGATATCTGCAGGGTGCTTACATCTTTCACAAAGTCAAATTCAAGCACTTTCAAGTTTTCCAAGCCGCTTCCAGCTGTTGTAAATTATATATTTAAATACACATACTTATACTCAAATGATTATTTCCCTACCTCACATTACATCAGATGTTCTTTATGCTATAAAGAACCAAACGAGTGTTTCGTGATAGCATTCTACACGAGGAGGATACATTAAAGAAAAGAAAAGGACGTTTAATATTTCAAACTGAGTGACCCGTCAGTAGACTGGGCATCCCATCAAACCTGAGCCGATACACAATCAGACAAATCACTTTTCAATGCATTCTTTATGAACATGTTGGAGGTCCTGAGGCAGTGAACAGAAGGCTCTCCCAGGTCAGGGTGCGTTATGTGCACACACATACTGGACAAACTCAAATGTGAATTTTCCTTCACATTTAATCAGAATCAGGAATTATGCAAATCAAATCAACTTTCAATCAATCTTTGAGCTCCTTGAGTTGAAAAAGCAAACGAACAGCCTGCAAAGAAAACTGAATCCTTCAAGGTCAGGATACGGCCTGTTAGGGAGCGTCTCTCAGTCCCTTCAGTTTGTCCGTTAGCTGTCTCTCTAAAGTCTCCAGATGTCTCTCAGTCCCTTCAGTTTGTCCGTTAGCTGTCTCTCTAAAGTCTCCAGATGTCTCTCCTTCAGTTTGTCCGTTAGCTGTCTCTCTAAAGTCTCCAGATGTCTCTCCTTCAGTTTGTCCGTTAGCTGTCTCTCTAAAGTCTCCAGATGTCTCTCCTTCAGTTTGTCCGTTAGCTGTCTCTCTAAAGTCTCCAGATGTCTCTCCTTCAGTTTGTCCGTTAGCTGTCTCTCTGAAGTCTCCAGATGTCTCTCCTTCAGTTTGTCCGTTAGCTGTCTCTCTAAAGTCTCCAGATGTCTTTCAGTCCCTTCAGTTTGTCCGTTAGCTGTCTCTCTAAAGTCTCCAGATGTCTCTCCTTCAGTTTGTCCGTTAGCTGTCTCTCTAAAGTCTCCAGATGTCTCTCAGTCCCTTCAGTTTGTCCGTTAGCTGTCTCTCTGAAGTCTCCAGATGTCTCTCCTTCAGTTTGTCCGTTAGCTGTCTCTCTAAAGTCTCCAGATGTCTCTCCTTCAGTTTGTCCGTTAGCTGTCTCTCTAAAGTCTCCAGATGTCTTTCAGTCCCTTCAGTTTGTCCGTTAGCTGTCTCTCTAAAGTCTCCAGATGTCTCTCCTTCAGTTTGTCCGTTAGCTGTCTCTCTAAAGTCTCCAGATGTCTTTCAGTCCCTTCAGTTTGTCCGTTAGCTGTCTCTCTGAAGTCTCCAGATGTCTCTCAGTCCCTTCAGTTTGTCCGTTAGCTGTCTCTCTAAAGTCTCCAGATGTCTCTCAGTCCCTTCAGTTTGTCCGTTAGCTGTCTCTCTAAAGTCTCCAGATGTCTCTCAGTCCCTTCAGTTTGTCCGTTAGCTGTCTCTCTAAAGTCTCCAGATGTCTCTCCTTCAGTTTGTCCGTTAGCTGTCTCTCTAAAGTCTCTAGATGTCTCTCCTTCAGTTTGTCCGTTAGCTGTCTCTCTAAAGTCTCCAGATGTCTCTCCTTCAGTTTGTCCGTTAGCTGTCTCTCTAAAGTCTCCAGATGTCTCTCCTTCAGTTTGTCCGTTAGCTGTCTCTCTAAAGTCTCCAGATGTCTCTCAGTCCCTTCAGTTTGTCCGTTAGCTGTCTCTCTAAAGTCTCCAGATGTCTCTCCTTCAGTTTGTCCGTTAGCTGTCTCTCTAAAGTCTCCAGATGTCTCTCCTTCAGTTTGTCCGTTAGCTGTCTCTCTAAAGTCTCCAGATGTCTCTCCTTCAGTTTGTCCGTTAGCTGTCTCTCTAAAGTCTCCAGATGTCTCTCCTTCAGTTTGTCCGTTAGCTGTCTCTCTGAAGTCTCCAGATGTCTCTCAGTCCCTTCAGTTTGTCCGTTAGCTGTCTCTCTGAAGTCTCCAGATGTCTCTCAGTCCCTTCAGTTTGTCCGTTAGCTGTCTCTCTAAAGTCTCCAGATGTCTCTCAGTCCCTTCAGTTTGTCCGTTAGCTGTCTCTCTAAAGTCTCCAGATGTCTCTCAGTCCCTTCAGTTTGTCCGTTAGCTGTCTCTCTAAAGTCTCCAGATGTCTCTCCTTCAGTTTGTCCGTTAGCTGTCTCTCTAAAGTCTCTAGATGTCTCTCCTTCAGTTTGTCCGTTAGCTGTCTCTCTAAAGTCTCCAGATGTCTCTCCTTCAGTTTGTCCGTTAGCTGTCTCTCTAAAGTCTCCAGATGTCTCTCCTTCAGTTTGTCCGTTAGCTGTCTCTCTAAAGTCTCCAGATGTCTCTCAGTCCCTTCAGTTTGTCCGTTAGCTGTCTCTCTAAAGTCTCCAGATGTCTCTCCTTCAGTTTGTCCGTTAGCTGTCTCTCTAAAGTCTCCAGATGTCTCTCCTTCAGTTTGTCCGTTAGCTGTCTCTCTAAAGTCTCCAGATGTCTCTCCTTCAGTTTGTCCGTTAGCTGTCTCTCTAAAGTCTCCAGATGTCTCTCCTTCAGTTTGTCCGTTAGCTGTCTCTCTGAAGTCTCCAGATGTCTCTCAGTCCCTTCAGTTTGTCCGTTAGCTGTCTCTCTAAAGTCTCCAGATGTCTCTCAGTCCCTTCAGTTTGTCCGTTAGCTGTCTCTCTGAAGTCTCCAGATGTCTCTCCTTCAGTTTGTCCGTTAGCTGTCTCTCTAAAGTCTCCAGATGTCTGTCCTTCAGTTTGTCCGTTAGCTGTCTCTCTAAAGTCTCCAGATGTCTCTCCTTCAGTTTGTCCGTTAGCTGTCTCTCTAAAGTCTCCAGATGTCTCTCCTTCAGTTTGTCCGTTAGCTGTCTCTCTAAAGTCTCCAGATGTCTCTCCTTCAGTTTGTCCGTTAGCTGTCTCTCTAAAGTCTCCAGATGTCTCTCAGTCCCTTCAGTTTGTCCGTTAGCTGTCTCTCTAAAGTCTCCAGATGTCTCTCAGTCCCTTCAGTTTGTCCGTTAGCTGTCTCTCTGAAGTCTCCAGATGTCTCTCCTTCAGTTTGTCCGTTAGCTGTCTCTCTAAAGTCTCCAGATGTCTCTCCTTCAGTTTGTCCGTTAGCTGTCTCTCTAAAGTCTCCAGATGTCTTTCAGTCCCTTCAGTTTGTCCGTTAGCTGTCTCTCTAAAGTCTCCAGATGTCTCTCAGTCCCTTCAGTTTGTCCGTTAGCTGTCTCTCTAAAGTCTCCAGATGTCTTTCAGTCCCTTCAGTTTGTCCGTTAGCTGTCTCTCTAAAGTCTCCAGATGTCTCTCCTTCAGTTTGTCCGTTAGCTGTCTCTCTAAAGTCTCCAGATGTCTCTCAGTCCCTTCAGTTTGTCCGTTAGCTGTCTCTCTGAAGTCTCCAGATGTCTCTCCTTCAGTTTGTCCGTTAGCTGTCTCTCTAAAGTCTCCAGATGTCTCTCCTTCAGTTTGTCCGTTAGCTGTCTCTCTAAAGTCTCCAGATGTCTTTCAGTCCCTTCAGTTTGTCCGTTAGCTGTCTCTCTAAAGTCTCCAGATGTCTCTCCTTCAGTTTGTCCGTTAGCTGTCTCTCTAAAGTCTCCAGATGTCTTTCAGTCCCTTCAGTTTGTCCGTTAGCTGTCTCTCTGAAGTCTCCAGATGTCTGTCCTTCAGTTTGTCCGTTAGCTGTCTCTCTGAAGTCTCCAGATGTCTCTCCTTCAGTTTGTCCGTTAGCTGTCTCTCTAAAGTCTCCAGATGTCTCTCAGTCCCTTCAGTTTGTCCGTTAGCTGTCTCTCTAAAGTCTCCAGATGTCTCTCAGTCCCTTCAGTTTGTCCGTTAGCTGTCTCTCTAAAGTCTCCAGATGTCTCTCCTTCAGTTTGTCCGTTAGCTGTCTCTCTAAAGTCTCTAGATGTCTCTCCTTCAGTTTGTCCGTTAGCTGTCTCTCTAAAGTCTCCAGATGTCTCTCCTTCAGTTTGTCCGTTAGCTGTCTCTCTAAAGTCTCCAGATGTCTCTCCTTCAGTTTGTCCGTTAGCTGTCTCTCTAAAGTCTCCAGATGTCTCTCAGTCCCTTCAGTTTGTCCGTTAGCTGTCTCTCTAAAGTCTCCAGATGTCTCTCCTTCAGTTTGTCCGTTAGCTGTCTCTCTAAAGTCTCCAGATGTCTCTCCTTCAGTTTGTCCGTTAGCTGTCTCTCTGAAGTCTCCAGATGTCTCTCCTTCAGTTTGTCCGTTAGCTGTCTCTCTAAAGTCTCCAGATGTCTCTCCTTCAGTTTTGTCCGTTAGCTGTCTCTCTGAAGTCTCCAGATGTCTCTCCTTCAGTTTGTCCGTTAGCTGTCTCTCTGAAGTCTCCAGATGTCCTTCAGTTTGTCCGTTAGCTGTCTCTCTGAAGTCTCCAGATGTCTCTCCTTCAGTTTGTCCGTTAGCTGTCTCTCTAAAGTCTCCAGATGTCTGTCCTTCAGTTTGTCCGTTAGCTGTCTCTCTAAAGTCTCCAGATGTCTCTCCTTCAGTTTGTCCGTTAGCTGTCTCTCTAAAGTCTCCAGATGTCTCTCCTTCAGTTTGTCCGTTAGCTGTCTCTCTAAAGTCTCCAGATGTCTCTCCTTCAGTTTGTCCGTTAGCTGTCTCTCTAAAGTCTCCAGATGTCTCTCAGTCCCTTCAGTTTGTCCGTTAGCTGTCTCTCTAAAGTCTCCAGATGTCTGTCCTTCAGTTTGTCCGTTAGCTGTCTCTCTAAAGTCTCCAGATGTCTCTCAGTCCCTTCAGTTTGTCCGTTAGCTGTCTCTCTGAAGTCTCCAGATGTCTCTCCTTCAGTTTGTCCGTTAGCTGTCTCTCTAAAGTCTCCAGATGTCTCTCCTTCAGTTTGTCCGTTAGCTGTCTCTCTAAAGTCTCCAGATGTCTTTCAGTCCCTTCAGTTTGTCCGTTAGCTGTCTCTCTAAAGTCTCCAGATGTCTCTCAGTCCCTTCAGTTTGTCCGTTAGCTGTCTCTCTAAAGTCTCCAGATGTCTTTTCAGTCCCTTCAGTTTGTCCGTTAGCTGTCTCTCTAAAGTCTCCAGATGTCTCTCCTTCAGTTTGTCCGTTAGCTGTCTCTCTAAAGTCTCCAGATGTCTTTCAGTCCCTTCAGTTTGTCCGTTAGCTGTCTCTCTGAAGTCTCCAGATGTCTCTCCTTCAGTTTGTCCGTTAGCTGTCTCTCTAAAGTCTCCAGATGTCTCTCCTTCAGTTTGTCCGTTAGCTGTCTCTCTAAAGTCTCCAGATGTCTCTCCTTCAGTTTGTCCGTTAGCTGTCTCTCTAAAGTCTCCAGATGTCTTTCAGTCCCTTCAGTTTGTCCGTTAGCTGTCTCTCTGAAGTCTCCAGATGTCTTTCAGTCCCTTCAGTTTGTCCGTTAGCTGTCTCTCTAAAGTCTCCAGATGTCTCTCCTTCAGTTTGTCCGTTAGCTGTCTCTCTGAAGTCTCCAGATGTCTCTCCTTCAGTTTGTCCGTTAGCTGTCTCTCTAAAGTCTCCAGATGTCTCTCCTTCAGTTTGTCCGTTAGCTGTCTCTCTAAAGTCTCCAGATGTCTCTCCTTCAGTTTGTCCGTTAGCTGTCTCTCTGAAGTCTCCAGATGTCTTTCAGTCCCTTCAGTTTGTCCGTTAGCTGTCTCTCTAAAGTCTCCAGATGTCTCTCAGTCCCTTCAGTTTGTCCGTTAGCTGTCTCTCTAAAGTCTCCAGATGTCTCTCAGTACCTTCAGTTTGTCCGTTAGCTGTCTCTCTAAAGTCTCCAGATGTCTCTCAGTACCTTCAGTTTGTCCGTTAGCTGTCTCTCTGAAGTCTCCAGATGTCTCTCCTTCAGTTTGTCCGTTAGCTGTCTCTCTATAGTCTCCAGATGTCTCTCCTTCAGTTTGTCCGTTAGCTGTCTCTCTAAAGTCTCCAGATGTCTCCCCTTCAGTTTGTCCGTTAGCTGTCTCTCTAAAGTCTCCAGATGTCTCTCCTTCAGTTTGTCCGTTAGCTGTCTCTCTATAGTCTCCAGATGTCTCTCCTTCAGTTTGTCCGTTAGCTGTCTCTCTGAAGTCTCCAGATGTCTCTCCTTCAGTTTGTCCGTTAGCTGTCTCTCTAAAGTCTCCAGATGTCTCTCCTTCAGTTTGTCCGTTAGCTGTCTCTCTAAAGTCTCCAGATGTCTTTCAGTCCCTTCAGTTTGTCCGTTAGCTGTCTCTCTAAAGTCTCCAGATGTCTCTCCTTCTGTTTGTCCGTTAGCTGTCTCTCTAAAGTCTCCAGATGTCTCTCCTTCTGTTTGTCCGTTAGCTGTCTCTCTAAAGTCTCCAGATGTCTCTCCTTCTGTTTGTCCGTTAGCTGTCTCTCTAAAGTCTCCAGATGTCTCTCCTTCAGTTTGTCCGTTAGCTGTCTCTCTGAAGTCTCCAGATGTCTCTCCTTCAGTTTGTCCGTTAGCTGTCTCTCTAAAGTCTCCAGATGTCTCTCCTTCAGTTTGTCCGTTAGCTGTCTCTCTAAAGTCTCCAGATGTCTCTCCTTCAGTTTGTCCGTTAGCTGTCGCTCTAAAGTCTTCCCAGTCGATCGCGAGACGTGTCTAAAAATAGAACAACAATATTCTGTTTTATCGTTAATATCCTATAACACAATCTTCCTGTGCCAGAATAATGCACTTGAACGCATCAAAGCTTTGTGATTGGCCGGCGTGACCCCATGTGTCGGGGCGTGGCTGGTGGGCAGTGGGCACTAGTTCGCTGACGTTGTCCGTGGCAACAGGAGTGACAGTCCGCACACACACAAGACCGCAATTATGGCCGAAGCAAAAAAGCCCTAAATATATAATTTCCACTCCGAGTGGGAGGATGATTATTTTTGTATCTATTCCAATTCAAAGTCCATCTGTCTCTCATCTGCAATGCGAGCGTGGCTTTATCGAAGAAGGGTCATTTAGGAGCGGCATTTCAAAACAGAGCACAAACGCTACGAGACGGGACTCCCTCCTAACTCTGCATACGCTCTTCTGTCCGTTGCGTGCATAACAGAGTTAAACATCTGAATACATCATTATAAGTTCGTGAATGTTTGATTCATAATAAGTTGTGAATTTTAAGAGATGAGATTGTTTCATTTAATATTTTAAGTTTTGTTTCCCGTGGGAACACCGTCCCGTTGCACGTCTTTTTTAACTTCCGGTATGTATTTTCCACATCTCCCATAATGCATCTGCAGCCATGGTGATACATTTTGGACCAAAGATTATGATTTCTGCATGTTTCTTTATGGAGTAAATTCCTAATTTTACAAGCAAAATAAATCTACATTCCCAAAGAAATACATGTACAGCTTTTATAAAGTTGTTTTTAAGGTAATGTTTGTTATGATTTATCACGGGACGTATGTATTGTGTATTTGGTTTGACTTGATTCCTTATAAACTACATTTAAAGCCGAATTATTGCTTATTATTTTTGGCTCTTTTCGAGTGTTTAGGATTTCAAGTCTGAGTTTAGATTATTCTCCAACCTCAAGAGACTCTTAGCACACGAGAGGTTCCTGTGACACACACTGTCAGCTGAGATATATACAGTGTGTGTGTGTGTGTGTGTGTGTGTGTGTGAGTGTGTGTGTGTGTGTGTGTGTGTGTGTGTGTCTCTGTGTGTGTGGTGTGTGTGTGTTGTCTGTGTGTGTGTGTGTGTTTGTGTTGTGTGTGTGTGTGTGAGAGTGTGTGTGTGTGTCTCTGTGTGTGTGTGTGTGTGTGTGTCTGTGTGTGTGTGTGTGTGTGTGTGTGTGTGTGTGTGTGTGAGAGTGTGTGTGTGTGTGTGAGAGAGAGTCATGGGATGAAGCCAGATGCCGCTCAATGTTGATATTCAGAGAGCGGAAATAATGAAACACCTGACAGCTAACAGTGACCTCATCTATAGAGAATCTGACACACACACACACACGCTAACC
>NW_022987507.1:0-26060 GCF_902827165.1 Trematomus bernacchii | reverse complement strand
CCCGTTGACAATTCACGAGCGTCTAACTCTCTCCCCCCTCCCCCGTCACACCTTCTAACAGAGCCCCCCCACATATCAAATCCCAATTTAACCCCTGGCCTCTGGAGTAGAAATGAAAGAGTTTTTAAAATGTTTACGTTTTGGTAAGTTTTTAGGGAAATGTTGTAATATTGCAATGTTGGCCTTAGGTGGGAGCAGAATTTCTGTATTTCTACTCACATTGTCTGAATAAATATATTGAACAACTAAGGGTTAATTTGCAGGATTGATTGCTTACTTAGCCCTATATCAGTATATAGCATGAATAATAATCACACATCACTCATATTTGTTATGAATAATCATTTATCATTTATTAAATAGTAAGTCGCTTTGGATAAAAGCGTCAGCTAAATGCAATTTATGAAAGCCTCACTCAGGATTTTTTTAACAAGTGTTTTTATTGCACTTGGGGCATTAAAAACAAGATTTTAACTTTAGTTTTTTATATAATATCTGCATTTTCTCTTGTGAAAAACTAAGTCTTAGTTTGGCCATAGTTATTTAATATATAGCGCCATCTCCTGGTTAAATCCTGAAATTGAAAATCTGGCAACGCCCTCTTGGAAAATAGTGGGAGGGCTTAACATTCCCAGATACTGGTCTTTGGCAGGTCTTAGGCAGGTAACTGGCTGGTAGTAGGCAGGAAGCTGTATGCTGGAGTCTGAAATAAGATGCTCCATCTGTATGGTCATTTGTTCTGGGAATGTCATTTTCGAGCCTGAGACCTGAAAAACAGGCTTAGGGCTAAACAGGTTAAGGTTAACCTGGTATTTTTACTACATTTATTTTAGTTACTTTACAGATTTGGATTAATGATGTGAAATATAAACAACCCTTAAATCAGACTTTAGTAACACTTGAGTAAAATTCAGTGAAGGTGATTGTCAAGTGCAAACAATCAGGCGAGATATTTGATAGTTGGTGCTTGAGAAGACAAAAAATGTATCTGCAGATCCCTATAAAGCATATTCATTACTCGTTATTCTCTAATTGTTCATCAAAAACTGTATATAATGGCTATTTTGCACATCCCTTTCAAGATTTCAAGATTTTCAAAGGATTATTGAAATATCATATACACAACTACGGTGTAGTTATGCAATGATGGCAAACTTGGGTCATAGGTTCCTCAACAAGAGATCTATCAATATGTGTGTACCTCCACCATTAAACTGTCATATTCTGCACATTTCTTATTCTATCTACATACATCTTATAAGAGTATAATAAATATGTATAATATTGGTTAAAATAAGTGCTTCAACATAGTTAACATTGCAGGAAAGTTGATTGTCAAGTCCCAAAACAAACCATGCAATGTATTAAACGTTAAGTACTTTGTCAGGATTAATATAGATACCCCCAAAGCTTCTTGCTTACATGTATTTAAAAGAAGACTTTAACCTAAAGTATTATTTAATGTTTAAATAAAGCCTAATTAGTTTGTCTGTTTTGCACATCCTCCTATTAATATCTTTGTACATCCGGCACTAAACTGTTTTATTCCATTTATAGTATCTTCTTGATATTTTCTATTCTATATTTCTATCATTGACCTTCTACTTTCCTCCTATTTTGTATATACTCTTAATATTTAAATGTTTTCATAAAATATAACACATTCAAAAGTCCTTTACAAAAATGAAAGACATTAAGAAAAAGGCATTTTAAACAGTCATTAAAAAGCAACACAATCTACCTGCATTGCAATGACTCTAAAGGTGTAATACCGTGCTTTAACCAGTAGGAGGTGCGGGTTAAAAAGCTGTCAAGTTTACAGTGTTAACAAAATAAAATATACTGCTGTTTCTGGTTTAGTTTACGACGGATATATTTAGTTATTGTTTTGATATTTGTAACACAAAAGCGATGTAAAAAACCCACAGCAACACAGAAAAGATGGTCTTAACATGACCCAGCGCTCTATAGTTCATAAAAAACAATAATATCAAAACAAAATATTACTACTAACTTTATTGTGAAATTAAAACAGAACGGTAAAAGAATAGTTTCCGGTCTATTCTGAGGCCCGATCTCTGTAGATAAATAAAGAACTACAGATGTGTAATGTTTAATGCAGCCAAACCATTCATTACAATGCATTCATGTGATGACTTTCAAAGAGTAAAGCAAGCACTGCTGAATAAAGTATGATTTTATCTTTTACCAAACGTTTTTTTTCATATGGAATGCAATTGGAGGTCAACCAATCACAGAGCTTGAGAACTAATCACGGGGTTTGTCAAACAAAGCACATGGTGTAGTCCTAAACAATAGCTGAGGATTCTGGGTAGTGTAGTGTCTTCCGCCATCCTAAACTCCGAAAAAATATTTGTTTCTCCGAATCGAAGGGGAAAAATACAAAAGCATTGCACACAATTTAAACCAATCAATGTTGTGTAATTAACAAGGATACTCTGGTGTTTCTGAGTTGATGAGTAGTGCAGATATCACTGTCAAATCAATCGACAGTAAGGAGAATAGTTACTTCCGGGTGAAAAATCCTCCATTATCCAATGGGAATGGACGCTCACATTGCCTTTAAACAGCCACCGACATAAACGGATGCGGTGCTTCCATGAGCGTCAAATACCGCCGCCGATGGGAATACATTGCAATCAGTTGAAAGCTCTTTGCGTCCGTTTATGAAGCTGAAGGAGACTCGGCGTGTCCCAACTGCACGCCTCGGGACCCTGACCAAGCGTCGCTCCTGGACGTTTAGGGAGTGAGAGTGTGTTGGATAAACACATTGATACACACGTTATACACACGTAACAACGTGTTAAATACATCAATACACACTTTCTGTGGGGATGTTGAGTTGTCTGTGGTGATGTTGAGTTTGAGTCTGTGATTTAAAGTTTTCTGTCAGTAGTTTAATGCTGTTATTGTTTCCTGTCGTTGAACAGATATGTGTTTACATTCATTTACACGTTTGAGGCCACGGTAAAAGTCTTCTCCAGAGGTTTCTGTATGGGGAAATTCACCTTCCTGAAGGACCCGTGGAACTGGCTGGACTTCATGGTCATCAGCATGGCGTAATACACAATACTACACTGATATACACTGTGATACACAATGCTACAGAGCGATACAATGATATACACTGTGATACACAATGCTACAGAGCGATACAATGATATACACTGTGATACACTGTAATATATAGTGATACTCTGTAATACACTGTGATACACTGTGATACACTGTGATACACTGTGAAACACTGTAATACAAAGTGATATACAGTAATATACTGTAATACACTATAATACACTGTGATATACTGTGATACACTGTCCAAATACATAACAGTACACCATTAAACACACACTTACTCACCCCCAGAAGTTCATCAGAGTACTTCTTGTCCATGTATCGCAGGTACCTCACTGAGTTCGTGGATCTGGGAAACGTATCTGTGCTGAGGACATTCAGAGTCCTCCGAGCACTGAAGACCATCACCGTGATCCCCGGTGTGTGTGTGTGTGTGTGTGTGTGTGTGTGTGTGTGTGTGTGTGTGTGTGTGTGTGTGTGTGTGTGTGTGTGTGTGTGTGTGTGTGTGTGTGTGTGTGTGTGTGTGTGTGTGTGTGTGTGTGTGTGTGTGTGTGTGTGTGTGTTCGTCCCAGTGCGTGTGACTCATCGTTAACTCTGATTGGTCAGGTCTGAAGACCATAGTGGGAGCTCTGATGCAGTCGGTGAAGAAGCTGGGTGACGTGATGATCCTGACGGTGTTCTGCCTCAGCGTCTTCGCTCTGATTGGTCTGCAGCTCTTCATGGGAAACCTGCGGCAGAAGTGTGTCCTGATCCCCCCCCAGTTCATCAACCATACGTCTGACATCGGACAGGGTTACGATGTCAATGACACTAACGTCAACAATACAGGAAGTGGCTTTGATTACCATGAGTACATCAACAACCCAGGTATAAATACTTTTACTTCAGCAGTATTACCACAAGTCAGCAGTTTACTCTACAGTGATGCACAGAGTCTGTATCCTTGGTTCTACCAGGGACTGTGGGGGTGCGATAATGATTCCTTATAATATATCCAAAGGGAAGCAGGTATGTGTTGGACAGAATAACACCAGATCAGAACCCTGAGGGACTCCGTGATACACACTGATAGTACAAAGCATTAAAACCAGAGGGGATCCTGAGCAACATGTTCCAGGTTTATCATCGGAGGGGCAAGACAATGCTTTAAAGTCACATGACCTTCTGGGTCACATGATGTCTGAAACCAGCTCTTCGTTCTGTCTGTCTCTACCTGTCTGTCTGTCTGTCTCTACCTGTCTCTCTCTCTGACAGACAACTACTACTTCCAGTCGGGTCAGCTGGATGCCCTGCTGTGTGGAAACAGCTCCGATGCCGGGTACGTGACCACACCGCTGCTTTAATACTTATATTTATAATAACTTACGTCACATTACATAGCATTTAGCTGGCACTTTTATTTAAAATAAACCAAACAAATTAAAACTAAGGACAATAATAATAATAATGACAGATGGTGTGTTCAGGGATAATAGTAGATGGTGTGTTCAGGGATAATAGTAGATGATGTGTTCAGGGATAATAGTAGATAGTGTGTTCAGGGGTATTATTAATGACAGATGGTGTGTTCAGGGATAATAGTAGATGGTGTGTTCAGGGATAATAGTAGATGGTGTGTTCAGGGGTATTATTAATGACAGATGGTGTGTTCAGGGGTATTATTAGCCTGTTAAGCCCGAGAGCCTCCGGTACCGGGGGCTGCAGGTTTTTTTGCACAAAACTGTGTCTCAGGGCTTCTTAACATTTATGAAACTATTAATGTTCCATACTCACTTAACGGGAAGAAACTCAGCAAACTGACGATATGAACCATTTTTACCGAAACAAAACACAAGTCTCACAAGAAGCGTCTAAATGAGCCCTGAGCGAAAAAATGCTACGCACTTAGCACAGAACTCACGGTAAAAATACCCTTATTACTTATCGTAACTGCACATACAAGATATCGATTAGCAAGCTGAGATTCCACAGATTCCAGAAATATAGCGATCAGAACTCGCGACAGGGGATGCGAAAACAGACATCACAACACGTAGCATTACGGAGCATTCATGTGACATCGTCTTACCTTAGCTGTTGTTCTGATCAAAAGTCGTGTTTAATGGCATTAAAACGATAAAAATGCTGCTGAAGGATAATCTAATGGTTAATCCAATGTGTCCGTGTCACTTTGAAATGATTTCTGATAATCTATCCTTCCATTTTTATGTCAATAACGGAGATTTCATATTAGCTGCTATGATAGCCACCAGAGTGTATCGCAGCTTCCGGTTCCGGGGTATTCTGGCTGCGCATCACTCATTCACCAATGGGTAATGTTTAGGTGGATTTCAGGAACTTCCCCTCGATTCTATTGGCTCTAACGGTTAAAAAGAGATGTCAATCATCAAAATCGAACGAGGGGGGCCAGAGATATGGAAATTGCACCCAAATGACCCCAGAAGTGTTTTTTTTTGCTAAACCTCTCTAAAAAGGTCAAATGCAGTGGCGAGCCGTGACTTTTATACCTAGGCCCTCTCACCCTCTGTATGTGTTAAGTAAATAAAGTTGCCTTGCCTTGAATGAAATTCACGCAACTCTTAACCTGTTAAGCCCTGAGCCTGTTTTTCAGGTCTCAGGCTCGAAAATGACATTCCCAGAACAAATGACCATATCTTCCCTTCTAAAAGGGTTACATTAATAAACTTGTTTCTCAAAGTAATGATAAACCTGTGAGTTGGATGTAGAAAAGTCAGAATCAATATAGATGTTTTTTATTTTAAAGAAAAAAAAAAAGAAAAAAAAACTGTAAATTATAGTGTCCGTCCAAAAAATATGTTTTACTTATAGTGAAAACTACCCTTGGATGATGGGATGGTAGACTAAAAGCTTTAGGAATCCAAAGTACAACATATAATAAGTACCCTGTATCAAGATTGATGCAAAACAAGTGACATTTGACCTTTTTAGAGAGGTTTAGCAAAAAGAAACCACTTCTGGGGTCATTTGTGTGCATTTTCCATATCTCTGGCCCCCCTTGGTCGATTGTGATGGTTGACACCTCTTTCTGACCGTTAGAGCCAATAGAATCGAAGGGGGAGTCCCCCACACACACATATGGTAAAAAAAAAAGTGGGGGCTTCGCACATGCAGTTTTGCATCAGAGCGAACCTACACTCTAGCTCTGACATCTGGAAACGGAAAAGCAGTTTTATTGCTTATGGATTATCAGAAATCATTTCAAAGGGACACAGACACATTGGATTAACCTATGGATTAACTTCAGCAGCGTTTTTATCGTTTTAATGCCATTGAAGACCACTTTTGACCAGACTACGACACAGGTAAACCATGTTAGCGTTTTTAGCTACCTAGCGTCACATGTTTTGATGTCTGTTTTTGTTTATAAAGTGGCGAGTTCGTATCATAGAGTGATAATGTATGTACCCATCGATTCTGTGTCACCTCACGATGTGAATTGATGTGTTGGATGTGCAGAAAAGATAAATAATAAGGTTCTATGAGTGATTTTTGGTGCAGTAATCCATTGCTCATTCAGAGGCTCAGCGTTAGCATTGTGGGTTTTATTTAAAAAAAAAAAAAAAATGATCAGTTAGATGAGTTTCTTCCCGTTACATGGATATAAAACATTCATAGTTTATTAAATGAACATGCCCTCAGACACTGTTTCCTGCAAGATGTTGCAGGAGGGCCCCGGTACTGGGGTCTCTCGGGCTAAACAGGTTAATATTAGATACTAATAATAATAATAGCTTGCATTTATATAGCGCCTTTCAAGGGACCCAAGGTCGCTTTACAGTAATAGGGCAAAAACAAACATAACAAAACAAAAGTCAGACAGACAAAACAACAGATCGATTAGGGGCCGAAAGCCTTGGCAAACAGATGGGACTTGAGGGCCCTTTTGAAGGCGTCAAGTGTGGGGATGTTGCGAATCTCCGCAGGGAGAGCGTTCCAGAGGGTGGGGGCTGCCACACTGAAGGCTCTGTCCCCGAAGGTTCGCAGTTTGGTGCGGGGGGTGGTAAGCAGGCCAGAGTCTGAGGACCGCAGGTTCCGGGGTGGGGCATGTGGGTGAAGGATGTCCGATAGGTACTGGGGGGCAAGGGCATGGAGGGACTTGTAGGTAAGGAGGAGTACTTTGTAAGATATACGGGACTTGACCGGCAACCAGTGTAGGTGGATGAGGGTGGGAGTGATGTGCTGCCACGGCTTTGTGTGTGTGAGTACCCTAGCAGCACAGTTTTGGACATACTGGAGCCTGTCCAGGGTTTTTTTGGGAACCCCGAACAGGACACCATTGCAGTAGTTCAAGCGGGTGGTGACAAATGCATGTACTAGGGTTTCGGCAACCGACTCCGAGAGTGATGGTTGGAGTCTGGCAATGTTCCTCAGGTGGAAAAAGGCCGATTTGGTCACAGATTTGACGTGGGAATGGAAGGAAAGGGTGGAGTCAAGGATGACACCCAGGTTGCGGGCTTCAGGAGATGGGGAGATGGACTGTGTGTTTGGCTCATTTTCCATCCGAAAAACACATCGTCTACCTGTCCTGTACCACTTGTTATGACTTCTCTCTCTTGCATATTCCGTTAAGACCCACCCCATCTCACTCCTCGTGCTGAAACCTACCAATCAGAGTAGGGGCGGGTCTTCACAGAATACGTTTGGGGAACAAAATCAAGCTTTTTAAAAGGCGAGTGGATTTTGGAAGGCAGTGAGTGCGGATCAAGTTATTATGGTAAAACTAAAGAAAAATATAACTAAAAAAATATTTTAAAAATATATATTAAAGAAAATGTTTGTTTTTTTAATGTTTTTAAATATTATTTTGTAGAATATTGGATCACATCACTCCTGTTCTGAAGTCTTTACACTGGTTCCTCACTAACACTAAGAAAGTGGATCAGTCCTGTTCTGAAGTCTTTACACTGGTTCCTCACTAACACTAAGAAAGAGGATCAGTCCTGTTCTGAAGTCTTTACACTGGTTCCTCACTGACACTAAGAAAGAGGATCAGTCCAGTTCTGAAGTCTTTACACTGGTTCCTCACTCACACTAAGAAAGTGGATCAGTCCAGTTCTGAAGTCCTTACACTGGTTCCTCACTAACACTAAGAAAGAGGATCAGTCCAGTTCTGAAGTCTTTACACTGGTTCCTCACTGACACTAAGAGAGTGGATCAGTCCAGTTCTGAAGTCTTTACACTGGTTCCTCACTGACACTAAGAAAGAGGATCAGTCCAGTTCTGAAGTCTTTACACTGGTTCCTCACTGACACTAAGAGAGTGGATCAGTCCAGTTCTGAAGTCTTTACACTGGTTCCTCACTGACACTAAGAGAGTGGATCAGTCCAGTTCTGAAGTCTTTACACTGGTTCCTCACTGACACTAAGAAAGTGGATCAGTCCAGTTCTGAAGTCCTTACACTGGTTCCTCACTGACACTAAGAAAGTGGATCAGTCCAGTTCTGAAGTCTTTACACTGGCTTCCTGTGTGTCAAAGAATATATTTCAAAATACTGCTGCTGGTTTATAAAGCTTTGAATGGTTTAGGCCCAAAATACATTTACTGCTAAATGATGAACCATCCAGAACTCTCAGGTCTTCAGGGACTGGTCAGCTTTCTGTCCCCAGAGTCAGAACTAAACATGTTAAAGCAGCGTTCAGTTATTATGCTCCAAATATCTGGAACAAACTCCCAGAAACCTGCAGGTCCGCTGCAACGAAGACTACTTTTAAATCCAGGCTAAAGACTTTTATTTTTGCCGCCGCTTTTAATTGAACTATTCACATCTTAAACTGCACTGTCACTTTTATCCATGTATTTTTTCTTTTAATGTTTATTTTATTATCTTTGCTTTTTAATAACTGATTTTAAATGCCATTTTCTTAATGTCTTTCATTTTTTGTAAAGCACTTTGAATTGCCTTGTGTTGAAAGGTGCTGTATAAATAGACTTGCCTTGCCTTGCCTATATATATATATATATATATATATATATATATATATGTATTATATGTTATTGTTTGGATTCCTAAAGCTTTTAGTCCACTATCCCATCATTCAAGGGTGGTTTTCACTATAAGTAATGTTTTCATTTTTTGTACGGACACCATAATTTACATTTTGTTACTATGTTCAATCTGAATTTACTTTAAAATAAAAAAAATCTATATTGATTCTGACTCTTCTACATCCAATTCACAGGTTTATCATTGCTTTGAGAAAAAAGATTATTAAGTTATCCCTTTTAGAAGTGAATATATAGTCATCTGAGACCTCAGATGGGGTGTTCAGGGATAATAGTAGATGGTGTGTTCAGGGGTATTATTAATGGCAGATGATGTGTTCAGGGATAATAGTAGATTGTGTGTTCAAGGATAATAGTAGATGGTGTGTTCAGGGTATTATTAATGACAGATGGTGTGTTCAGGGTCTGTCCAGAGGGCTACGTGTGTCTGAAGGCTGGCAAGAACCCTAACTATGGATACACCAGCTACGACTCGTTCGGATGGGCCTTCCTGACTCTCTTCAGACTGATGACTCAGGACTTCTGGGAAAACCTCTTCCAGCTGGTCAGTGACTCCTGATAGGCTGAGGGCAGCAGGAAAGACCTACATGGTGTTCTTCGTGGTGGTGATGTTCCTGTCTGTCTCTCACCTGTCTGTCTCTCACCTGTCTGTCTCTGACCTGTCTGTGTCTCACATGTCTGTCTCTCACCTGTCTGTCTCTCACCTGTCTGTCTCTGACCTGTCTGTGTCTCACATGTCTGTCTCTCACCTGTCTGTCTCTCACCTGTCTGTCTCTGACCTGTCTGTGTCTCACATGTATGTCTCTCACCTGTCTGTCTCACCTGTCTGTCTCTGACCTCTCTGTCTCTGTCCTGTCTGCCTCTCACCTGTCTGTCTCTGACCTGTCTGTGTCTCACCTGTCTGTCTCTACCTGTCTGTCTCTGACCTGTTTGTCTCTCATCTGTCTGTCTCTACCTGTCTGTCTGCAGACCCTGAGGGCAGCAGGGAAGACCTACATGGTCTACTCTCCTGTCTGTCTCTCACCCGTCTGTGTCTCACTTGTCTGTCTCTCTCCCTGTCTGTCTCTCACCTGTCTGTCTCTACCTGTCCGTCTGCAGACCCTGAGGGCAGCAGGGAAGACCTACATGGTGTTTTTTGTGGTGGTGATCTTCCTGGGCTCCTTCTACCTGATAAACCTGATCCTGGCCGTGGTGGCGATGGCGTACGCTGAGCAGAACGAGGCGACGCGGGCCGAGAACCAGAAGAAGGAGGATGAGTACCAACAGATCCTGGACCTGCTGAGGACCAGGGAGGAGGAGGTGAGACACACACCTGTCTACCTGTCTGTTACCTGTACCTGTCTCTCTGTTACCTGTTTTTCTGTTGCCTGACCCTCCACCTGTCTCTTGTTACAGCAGGCAGCCTGCAGGGCAGCGCTCTCAGAGAAACAGGATTCAGAGAAGAACTCATCAGAGATAAAGAGCCATGAAGAAGAACACAATGTCATGGAAGGTAAACACACACACACACACACACACCCACACAAACATAAACACACAACATATCACCTGTCCTCAGACCTGCAGACACACAACATCTCACACACCACACAGGCTTCTGTTTAGTAAAAACTGACCCCCTGTTGTGTTTTCTGACCCCCTGCTGTGTTTACTGACCCCCTGCTGTGTGTATCAGACTTCGCTGAGGACCAGAGGCCATGTCCACCATCTTGGTACGTCTTCTCCGACGTCTTCCTGAAGTGGAACTGCTGTAGCTGCTGGCGGTGGCTCAAGCTGTGGCTCTACACCATCGTCATGGACCCGTTTGTGGACCTCGGGATCACCATCTGCATCGTCCTCAACACCGTCTTCATGGCCATGGAGCATTACCCCATGACGGAGGAGTTTGAGGAGCTGCTGAGCATTGGGAACCTGGTGAGTGGAAGGCAAGAGTCCCTTAGTATCTGCAGTCTCCCTGCAGGGGGCAGTAACATCTGTGTCCAGCAGGGGGCAGTAACATCTGTCTGTCTCCAGCAGGGGGCAGTAACATCTGTGTCCAGCAGGGGGCAGTAACATCTGTCTGTCTCCAGCAGGGGGCAGTAACATCTGTCTGTCTCCAGCAGGGGGCAGTAACATCTGTCACCAGCAGCCTGATGACCTCTAATTTCTGACCTCTGATTTCTGACCCCTGATTTCTGACCTCTAATTTCTGTCCTCTCTCAGGTATTCACAGGGATCTTCACGGCGGAGATGGTGCTAAAGCTTCTGGCCATGGACCCCTACTACTACTTCCAGGTTATACTTCCTGTTGTTCATCAGACTTCTTGTTGTTCAGCAGACTTCGGCCCAATTCCAAACCACCCCTACACCCTACCCCTACACACTACCCCTCCGTTTGCTTGTTCGTGCGGAGGGTCCGCCACATTAAGTGCTGTTCCAAACCAACGAGTGTGGAGGGGGAGTGGGTTATCAAGCCCTCAAACAGCGAGTCTGCATCGGTCCTGACTTCATCTGCTGCACTACCTGACCGGACTCAACGCTGTTTGTGTCCGTCAGGAACAAAGCTGTTTACTAACAGTTCCGTCGAAACATTCACTGATAAACTGCACAACAAGAGCTATTTAATATCTTCATACAGATGTTGTCATGGTTACCTCATATTTGTAAATGTAAACTTTTACATTTACTCAGGTCTAGTCTAGAAAACGGTAAAAGTTGTGTATATTTACATGGACTTTTGCTAAAACGAAGCAGCTTATAAACATCAGATTTTAAAACAGAAATATGTTTACAAAAAATATATGCAATAAAAGATTTTTAGAGTTTTATTTATGTTATTTTTAATCCAAGAGATGCTGATTTGAAACCGACTGACTTCCTGTTGGTCAGTTGACGGGATCAGGGGTTTTCCCCTCGACAGAGAGTTCCCCTGCTGCTCTACTTGACCGACCAAATCTTTATTTACGTCTTTTTGTTTAACATCTGAGGTTTATAAGCTGCTTGGTTTTTGCAACAGTCTGTAAATATACAAAACTTGATGAGTCTGCCACGGAGTGGAAGTGGGTAGGGTGTGGTTTGGAATTGGGCCGAAGTCAGGACCGATGCAGACTCGCTGTTGGAGGCCAAAAGTAAATATATGTATTGTTTATTTAAACATGACTGATGACTGACAGCTGTTGCCATGGTTACAGGTGGGCTGGAACATTTTCGACAGCATCATCGTCACCATGAGTCTGGTGGAGCTCGGACTGGCCGACGTCCAGGGACTGTCTGTACTGCGCTCCTTCAGACTGGTCTGTACCTCTCTGTCTGTCTGTCTGTCTGCACTACTCTGACCTGTCTCTCCCCTGTCTCTCACCTGTCTCTCCCCTGTCTCTCCACTGTCTCTCCCCTATCTCTCCCCTGTCTCTCCCCTGCCTCTCACCTGTCTCTCCCCTGCCTCTCACCTGTCTCTCCCCTGTCTCTCCACTGTCTCTCCCCTATCTCTCCCCTGTCTCTCCCCTGCCTCTCACCTGTCTCTCCTCTGTCTCTCACCTGTCTCTCCCTTCTCCCCTGTCTCTCCCCTGTCTCTCCCCTGTCTCTCCCCTGTCTCTCCCCTGCCTCTCACCTGTCTCTCCCCTGTCTCTCCCCTGTCTCTCCCCTGTCTCTCCCCTGTCTCTCCCCTGTCTCTCACCTGTCTCTCCTCTGCCTCTCCCCTGTCTCTACCTGTCTCTCACCTGTCTCTCACCTGTCTCTCCCCTGTCTCTCACCTGTCTCTCAACTGTCTCCAGATGCGGGTCTTTAAGCTGGCTAAGTCATGGCCCACACTGAACATGCTGATAAAGATCATTGGTAACTCTGTGGGGGCTCTGGGGAACCTGACGCTGGTCCTGGCCATCATTGTCTTCATTTTTGCGGTGGTTGGGATGCAGCTGTTTGGGAAGAACTACAAAGAGTGCGTCTGCCGTATAGACAAGGACTGTGAACTCCCCCGATGGCACATGACGGACTTCTTCCACGCCTTCCTCATCATCTTCAGGGTCCTGTGTGGGGAGTGGATCGAGACCATGTGGGACTGCATGGAGGTCGCAGATCAGACCATGTGTCTCATCGTCTTCATGATGGTGATGGTCATCGGAAACCTGGTGGTGAGTCAGAAGAACTAAAGCTTAAGATTAGATTAAATGTTTTTTTATTGTCAGTCGGCGCAGTTACAGACATTGAAGATATAACCAGTTCACTACAGACTGGTGTTATGCAATAATGTCTTTGGGGGGAGCTGGTCCCGGGTCAGTCTAAACCAGCCCTCACTATTGGGGCTTTCACACCAACGCGGTTCCAGGGCCGGTTCGGAGCTAGAGCCTGAAAAGCACCGTTTTTTCCTGTTCACACCGCAGCGGAGCCGGCTCTAAGCTCCGAAACCCGGTGCTTTTCAAGCACCAAAAAATGGTGGGTCTAGAAGCAAGAACCGCTTACGTCGGAGGCGGGGCAGGGGCAGGGGTAGGGGCGGGATCAACCTGAGCAATAACAGTTAATGGCGAGTACGGCAAATGAAAGTTGTAACAAGCAGTAGCGCTGACCAAAGTGACGAAAGTATGATTAAAAGCAACACGATCATCGACCCGACGCCGTTGGGGAGAAAATCAGCGACATAAACGGTGACGTCATGATGCAGCAGCGGCAGCACCAGTCGTGCTCTGGGCGGTGTGAACAAAACGGGGGATGAAAATAAAAACCGGTTCCGAACCAGAAAAGCTCTAGCGCGTTGGTGTGAAAGGGGCATCTAAGAGGAGAGTCTTCAGTCTATAGCAGCAGAACTAGGAGCTGGTCAGCATCACTGTGCAATCAAAACCCGCGGCAGGGGAAGCAAACCCAGACATCACACGACGTAGCTTTACGGAGCAAAAAGGCAAATAGTCTTACCTTTGCTGTTTTTCTGATCAAAAGAAGAAGAGAATTGGGAGGGATGAAACCCTCTTTAATGGTCACACATGCAGAGCACACAGCACACACAGTGAAATGTGGCCTCTGCTTTTAACCCATCCTAGTACAAGGAGTCTAGTACTAGGAGCAGTGGGCAGCTATTGTACAGCGCCCGGCGAGCAATGGGAGTGGGGGGGAAGGGGGGTGTCCGGTGCCTTGCTCAAGGGCACCACGGCAGGGCAGGAGGTGAACTGGGACCTCTCCAAGTAGAAGTCCACACTCCATATTTAGGTCTGGTCGGGGACTTGAACCAGCGACCCTACGGCTCCCAGTCCAAGCCCCTACTGACTGACTTCAATGGCATTAAAACGATAAAAACGCTGCTGAAGGTTAATCCATAGGTTATTCCAATTTGTCTGTGTCACTTTGAAATGATTTCTGATAATCCATCATCAATAAGCCTAGTTTTCCGTTTTCAGAGCGTAACATCGCTTTCGGTTTGGGCAAACTGCGTGCACATCACTCTCATTCCTCAATGGTAACGTGTAGGTGGATTTAGGAACTTCCCCTTCGATTAGTTTGGCTCTAACGGTTCAAAAGAGGTGTCAATCACCGAAATCGACCAATGGGTTCCAGAGAACCGGCAAATCCACCCAAATGACCCCAGAAGTCGTTTTCTTTTCTAAATCCTGTTCTTGTTTCAGGTCCTAACTGTGTTCCTGTTCTTGCTTCAGGTCCTAACTGTGTTCCTGTTCTTGCCTCAGGTCCTAACTGTGTTCCTGTTCTTGCCTCAGGTCCTAACTGTGTTCCTGTTCTTGTTTCAGGTCCTGACTGTGTTCCTGTTCTTGTTTCAGGTCCTAACTGTGTTCCTGTTCTTGCTTCAGGTCCTAACTGTGTTCCTGTTCTTGCCTCAGGTCCTAACTGTGTTCCTGTTCTTGCTTCAGGTCCTAACTGTGTTCCTGTTCTTGCTTCAGGTCCTAACTGTGTTCCTGTTCTTGCTTCAGGTCCTAACTGTGTTCCTGTTCTTGCTTCAGGTCCTAACTGTGTTCCTGTTCTTGTTTCAGGTCCTAACTGTGTTCCTGTTCTTGCTTCAGGTCCTAACTGTGTTCCTGTTCTTGCTTCAGGTCCTAACTGTGTTCCTGTTCTTGCTTCAGGTCCTAACTGTGTTCCTGTTCTTGCTTCAGGTCCTAACTGTGTTCCTGTTCTTGCCTCAGGTCCTAACTGTGTTCCTGTTCTTGCTTCAGGTCCTGAATCTGTTCCTGGCCTTGTTGCTGAGCTCTTTCAGCGGGGATAATCTGGCGGCCCCAGAGGAGGAAGGAGAAAATAACTTGCAGATCTCCATAAACCGGATAAACAGGGCTGTGTCCTGGCTGAAGACGTGGGCCTTGGAACAGATCTGGACTTTAATGGGAAAGAAGAACCACGTGATCCCAGACCTCAGTGGTGAGGGCTTCTCTTTGTTTAAATGTGTGTCATGAGTCTGGATCCCAGATGAGGTCCTGATATACTGTGGTATTGTGATCTCTCTGTTAGTGAGGGATGAAGAGGAGGACCAGCAGACAAAGGACTCCTTGGATCTGACCTTCATCAACTCTGAACCCCTCGGCTGTAACCGTGGCAACCTGACCAGCAACTACCACAGCCTCCCGTTGCTAAGGGTCCCCATCGCCGAGGCCGAGTCAGACCTCGAGTCGCGGGACAACGACGACGAAGAGGAGGACGAAGAGGAGGACGAAGAGGACGACGAAGAGGACGACGAAGCGGACGACGAAGAGGAGGGCGAAGAGGACGACAAAGAGGGCTCCCAGGTAATTGTTACTCACCGGTACCGTTTCAGGCCTTCATCTGCATGTATATATATACATATATGTACTGTATACATATATGTATATATATGTAGTGTATACATATATATACACAGTATATATACACTACCAGTCAAAAGTTTGAACACACCTTCTCATTCTAAGTTCATTTCATTTCAAACCTTTATTTAACCAGATTGGTCCCATTGAGATCATAGATCAAGTTTGTTATTTATTTAAATGTTTTCTACTTTGTAGATTAATACTGAAGACACCAAAACTATGAAAGAACACATATGGAATTATCTAGTTAACTAAAAAGTGTTAAAAAAATCCAGAATATGATTTTTATTTTTAGATTCTTCCAAACAGCCCCTGTTGCCTTGATGACAGCTTTGCTCACTCTTGGCTTCTCTCAGTCAGCTTCATGAGGTCGTCACCTGGAATGGTTTTCTATTAACACGTGTGCCTTGTCAAGAGTCCATTTGTGGAATGACTTGCCTTCTGAATGTGTTTGAGAAGATCAGTTGTGTTGTGCAGAGGTAGGGTTTGTGCACAGTGGAAAGCCCTATTTGAGTACTGCTGTAATCCATATTATAGCAAGAACCACTCAACTCCAATAATACATCAGAGTTACCTCTGCTCAGAGGATCAATACCTCAGAGTTACCTCTGCTCAGAGGATCAATACCTCAGAGTTACCTCTGCTCAGAGGATCAATACCTCAGAGTTACCTCTGCTCAGAGGATCAATACCTCAGAGTTACCTCTGCTCAGAGGATCAATACCTCAGAGTTACCTCTGATCAGAGGATCAATACCTCAGAGTCACCAGCCTCAGAAACCACAAATTAAAGCACCTCAGATTAGAGCCGACATAAATGATCACTAGGGATGGGTACCGAGCCCCAGTATTAAACGGGCCCCGGGGCTGAATTATTAAAGACTGTGGTACCGTTAAGCTCCGACGTTATCGGTCATGTATTATGCTACACAAACATTATATTGCAGTTTTAGTGTCGTCAATTTTGTTTCCAATCCAGACGAGAGATCTCTCTCCCCCGTCTGTGTGCGAGGGGGCGGGGCAGTTTACACACACACGGCTGCTACATGCATGCAAGTTGCAACACACACACACGGCGGAGATGGCAGAGAGAACGCGCTCCAAAGTGTGGTTAAACGTTACCCGTCTCCATGTGGACAATGCTCGTTGCCAAAAGTGCAATAAGAGTTTAGCATGTCAGGGCGGTAACACGAGCAAATTGTCTAAACATCTTGCAAAACTGCACCACATTCAAACGGAGAAATGCACCGGGTTCGACTGTCTGTTAAAGTTTCAACTACAATGAAACAACCCTGGTGCTGTTTCTTTTGATGTGAAATATTATTTATATATTTTAAATAAAAAGCAATGTTAATTCTGTTTACAGTTCTGTCAAGACATTATTTAATATGATTTGTTAAACACAGTGTTGTTTCTTTTGATGTGAAATATTATTTATTTACTTTAAATAAAAAGCAATGTTAATTCTATTCATAATTTGTTTAGTTAATTTACCTTTTTCTTTTTCAAAAGAACCGATAAGAGTACCGTTAAAAAACTGGATCGATAAGCGGTATCGATAAAAGTAGTAGTACCGGCTTTGCTGGTGACACTGTTGGTGATTTATATTTATATAAAGAACTGATGTGTTTGCAGGGTGACGAGTCGTCGGTGTGCAGCACAGTGCAGAGACTCCCTGATGTTCAGGAGGAAGAGGAGGAAGAAGAGCATGATGAAAACACACCTGAGGACTGCTTCACTGACAGTACAAGCACACACACACACACACACACACACACACACACACACACACACACATACACACACACACACACACACACACACACACACACAACACACACACACACATACACACACACACACATACACACACACACACACACACATACACACACACATACACACACACACACACACACACACACACACACACACACATACACACACACATACACACACACATTTGTGTAACCGTTATATTCATTCAGAAATGATCAGGAAGGTGATTGGTGTTCTGAAAGAGGAAGCAGGGACCTGATGATCAGTGACGAGTTAAAATGAGTTCATGTGTTTCAGAGTGTTATGGCCGCTGTCCGTTCCTGGACATAGACACATCCGCGGGTCGAGGGAGGGTCTGGGCTGACGTCAGGAGAACCTGCTTCTTCATCGTGGAGCACAACTACTTCGAGACGTTCATCATCTTCATGATCCTGATGAGCAGCGGGGCTCTGGTGAGGATTATTAGATATTCTTATAAATTATTTTTGATTTATATACATTATATACATGATTGCACATAGTTAGATAGTACATTATTGAATATTGTTAGATCAATTATACATGATTATATAACTGATTGTAAGTTATTATACATTATTATCATATATATTCATGCATCTTGTCTTTCTACCTCAGCGTTGATGAAGGTCTGATTTGCATTTTGTTGGTTTTATTTTTACTTTGGGAAGCATGTATAAAATATTTTTTGAAACTCTGCTGCCTGGATGCTGATTGGTCTGTCTGATCTGATCCATGACTGAGCAGGTCAGATCTGATTGGTTCTCAGGAGTGCGTGCAGTGTGAATACTAACCTGTGGAGACAAGATGGCCGTCAGCGACCTCAGAGCTACTAACATGGCTAACAGTGGACTACATACATGGCTGATATTCTGATTACTAACATGGCTGCCTCATGTCACTCAGGTGAGATCTTTACAGATTCCTAATGAAACTCACGTTTCTGATAATTATCCTACTTTAGTTCAGCAGGATAATCTCCACATTTTAACACCACTTTATGATTTCTGAAGTAAGAAGCTAATGTTATATAAAGGAACTACAGCACGGTCACATGACTTCACGTCACCACCGCTAAGCTAATGGTGGCTAATATTAGGCTATAAAGGAACTACAGCACGGTCACATGACTTCACGTCACCACCGCTAAGCTAATGGTGGCTAATATTAGGCTATAAAGGAACTACAGCACGGTCACATGACTTCACGTCACCACCGCTAAGCTAAAGGTGGCTAATGTTGGGCTATAAAGGAACTACAGCACGGTCACATGATTTCACGTCACCACCGCTAAGCTAAAGGCGGCTAATGTTGAGCGTGATGGCGTTTAGTCGTCTCATTTAGACACTTGTTATCAACCTCTGTTTTTAAATCCATTGACGTAATTTATGTGGTAGAACAAAACGTTTAAATATCTTCAGCTTGTGTTAACCACAGACCTTATTTGAGGATAATAACCAAAAACACATTCAGAGAACCAATGACCTCCAGACCAGGGGACACGAAGTGATGACTCATGTCCAGGTTTTAGATCTCATAATGCTGACTCATGTCCAGGGTCTCCTTCCTGCACCTCTATATGGCCAGACTGCTGCATGGGGATGACTGTGTCTCTGTCCAGGCGTTCGAGGACATCTACCTGGAGCAGCGGCAGGTCATCAAGATGGTCCTGGAGTACGCAGACCAGGTCTTCACCTACGTCTTCGTGGTAGAGATGCTCCTCAAGTGGGTCGCCTACGGATTCAAGACCTACTTCACCAACGCCTGGTGCTGGCTGGACTTCCTCATCGTGGACGTAAGGATACCTGTCTGTCTCTCAGCTGTTTCTCTGCTGATGTCCTCACCTGTCTGTCTCTCAGCTGTTTCTCTGCTGATGTCCTCACCTGTCTGTCTCTCAGGTGTCTCTGGTGTCTCTGACCGCCAACATCCTGGGATACTCGGATCTCGGAGCCATAAAGTCTCTGAGGACGCTGAGGGCCCTGAGACCCCTGAGGGCCCTGTCCCGCTTCGAGGGCATGAGGGTGTGAACCTGTCTGTCTGACCCGTCTCTCTGACCCCCCCATGTCTATATGAACCTGTCTCTCTGACCCGTCTCCCCGCTTTCTCTCTGACCCGTCTCTCTGAACATGTCTGTCTGACCTGTCTATATGAACCCGTCTCTCTGAACCTGTCTGTCTGACCTGTCTATATGAACCTGTCTCTCTGACCCGTCTCCCCGCTTTCTCTCTGACCCGTCTCTCTGAACATGTCTGTCTGACCTGTCTATATGAACCCGTCTCTCTGAACCTGTCTGTCTGACCTGTCTATATGAACCTGTCTCTCTGACCCGTCTCCCCGCTTTCTCTCTGACCCGTCTCTCTGAACATGTCTGTCTGACCTGTCTATATGAACCCGTCTCTCTGAACCTGTCTGTCTGTGCTGTCTATATGAACCCGTCTCTCTGAACATGTCTGTCTGACCTGTCTATATGTCCCCCCAGGTGGTGGTGAACGCTCTGGTCGGGGCAATCCCCTCCATCTTCAACGTGCTGCTCGTGTGTCTGATCTTCTGGCTGATCTTCAGCATCATGGGGGTCAACCTGTTCGCAGGGAAGTTCTATTACTGTTTCAACGAGACGTCTGAGGAGAAATTCCTGCCGGAGGATGTTAACAACCGCAGCGAGTGTCTGTCTCTGATGGAGGCCGGCAGCCAGGTGCGCTGGAAGAACGTCATGGTGAACTACGACAACGTGGGGATGGGATACCTGTCGCTGCTGCAGGTGGTGAGTCATCACAGGTGAAATAGGAAGTGAGTCATGAAAGGTGAAAAAGGGTGTGAGGGTTAGGGTTAGGGTAAGTGAACCCCCAGTGAACCCCCAGTGAACCCCAAACCCCCCAGTGAACCCCCATGAACCCCCAGTGAACCCCAAACCCCCCAGTGAACCCTGAATCCCCCAGTGAAACCCCAAACCCCCCAGTGAACCCTGACTCCCCCAGTGAACCCTCAGTGAACCCCCAGTGTGTTTCCTCTCACAGTTGGTTTGATGTTTGGTTTTCAGCTGCTGTTCCTCTCTTCCAGGCCACCTTTAAAGGCTGGATGGACATCATGTATGCAGCGGTGGATTCCAGAGATGTCAGTACACACACACACACACACACACACACACACACACACACACACACACACACACACACACACACACAAACTCATGTACTATACTAATGTGTGTTTGTGTGTGTGTGTGTGTGTGTGTGTGTGTGTGTGTGTGTGTGTGTGTGTGTGTGTGTGTGTGTGTGTGTGTGTGTGTGTGTGTGTGTGTGTGTGTGTGTGTGTGTGTGTGTGTGTGTGCAGGTCGAGTCCCAGCCGAAGTACGAGGAAAATCTGTACATGTACATTTACTTCGTCATCTTCATCATCTTTGGCTCGTTCTTCACTCTCAACCTCTTCATCGGAGTCATCATCGACAACTTCAACCAGCAGAAATCTAAGATACGTTTCATAAAAGTATTTATTTATTTTATATATGTTATATTCCCTGTATTTACTCTCTGATAATGTGAGGTCACTGTTGTGTTTCTGGTCTTCACATGGGTGGGACAGACCTTTTCATGACGGAGGAACAGAAGAAGTATTACAATGCGATGAAGAAGCTGGGCTCCAAGAAGCCTCAGAAGCCCGTCCCCCGCCCGGAGGTGAGCTCACTTCCTGTTTTAAGGTTGTACTTCCTGTTCATTTGTTTTAGGGTTTTACTTACTGTCCCACTGTTTTAAAGTTTTACTTCCTGTCCCTTTGTTTCAAGGTTTAACTTCCTGTCCCACTGTTTTAAAGTGTACTTCCTGTTTCTGATGCCGACTGTCTCTCCAGAACAAGTTTCAGGCGCTGGTGTTTGACCTGGTGACCACGCAGTTCTTCGACATCTTCATCATGGTGCTGATCTGCCTCAACATGGTGACGATGATGGTGGAGACAGACGAGCAGAGCGAGGACAAGGAAGTCATCCTGTACTGGGTCAACCTGACCTTCATCATCGTCTTCACCGGGGAGTGCAGTCTGAAGTTGGTGGCGCTGCGGCATCACTACTTCTCCGTGGGCTGGAACATCTTCGACTTTGTGGTCGTCATCCTGTCCATCGTAGGTGAGTGCTGAGGTCATCCTGTCCATCGTAGGTGAGTGCTGAGGTCATCCTGTCCATCGTAGGTGAGTGCTGAGGTCATCCTGTCCATCGTAGGTGAGTGCTGAGGTCATCCTGTCCATCGTAGGTGAGTGCTGAGGTCATCCTGTCCATCGTAGGTGAGTGCTGAGGCCAACTGGTGAGGTCATCTGGTGATATCATCCTTCAGTCTTGTGTCGTCGCCTTGGTTACGCTTATCTTTTGGGGTTTTATTTCCTGTAAATACTTAAAATAAAGTTGTATTTCAGTTTGATTGACTGTTCCTGCACAACAAAACCCTGAACACCTTCTGATGCAACTCTCCCCCCCCCCCTGCAGGCCTCCTCCTCGCTGACATCATAGAAAAATATTTTGTTTCGCCCACACTCTTCCGAGTGATCCGATTGGCTCGTATCGGCCGAGTGCTCCGTCTGATTCGTGGAGCAAAAGGGATCCGGACGCTGCTGTTTGCCCTGATGATGTCACTTCCTGCCCTGTTTAACATTGGCCTCCTCCTCTTCCTCATCATGTTCATCTTCTCCATCTTCGGCATGTCTAACTTCGCCTACGTGAGGAAGGAGGGGATGATCGACGACATGTTTAACTTCGAGACGTTTGGGAACAGTATGATTTGTCTGTTCATGATCACCACCTCTGCCGGCTGGGACGGGCTGCTGATCCCCATCATGAACACGCCCCCCGACTGCGACCCCGACGTGGAGCACCCGGGCTCTCCGGTCAGGGGAGACTGCGGCAGCCCGGGGATGGGCATCGTCTTCTTCACCACCTACATCATCATGTGCTTCCTCGTGGTCGTCAACATGTACATCGCCATCATCCTGGAGAACTTCAACGTGGCCACTGAGGAGAGCTCGGACCCGCTGTGCGAGGACGACTTTGAGATGTTCTACGAGACCTGGGAGAAGTTCGACCCCGACGCCTCGCAGTTCATACAGTACAGGTGAGGACAGGTCGTACAGGGGAGGACAGGTTGTACAGGTGAGGAAAGGTCATACAGGTGAGGACAGGTCATACAGAACAGGTGAAGACAGGTCGTACAGATGAGGACAGGTCGTACAGGTGAGGACAGGTCGTACAGGTGAGGACAGGTCATACAGAACAGGTGAGGACAGGTCGTACAGAACAGGTGAGGACAGGTCGTACAGGTGAAGACAGGTCGTACAGGTGAGGACAGGTCGTACAGGTGAGGACAGGTCGTACAGGTGAGGACAGGTTGTACAGGTGAGGACAGGTCATACAGTACAGGTGAGGACAGGTCTTACAGAACAGGTGAAGACAGGTCGTACAGGTGAGGACAGGTCATACAGTACAGGTGAGGACAGGTAATACAGTACAGGTGAGGACAGGTCATACAGTACAGGTGAGGACAGGTAATACAGTACAGGTGAGGACAGGTCATACAGTACAGGTGAGGACAGGTAATACAGTACAGGTGAGGACAGGTAATACAGTACAGGTGAGGACAGGTCATACAGTACAGGTGAGGACAGGTCTTACAGTACAGGTGAGGACAGGTCATACAGTACAGGTGAGGACAGGTCGTACAGGTGAGGACAGGTCATACAGTACAGGTGAGGACAGGTCGTACAGGTGAGGACAGGTCCTACAGTACAGTGAGGACAGGTCTACAGGTGAGGACAGGTCATACAGTACGGTGAGGACAGTCATACAGTACAGGTGAGGACGGCGTAAGGTGAGGACAGGTCATACAGTACAGGTGAGGACAGGTCGTACAGGTGAGGACAGGTCATCAGTACAGGTGAGGCAGTCGACAGGTGAGGACAGGTCATACAGTACAGGTGAGGACAGGTCATACAGTACAGGGGAGGGCAGGTCTTACAGAACAGGTGAAGACAGGTCGTACAGTACAGGTGAGGACAGGTCATACAGAACAGGTGAGGACAGGTCATACAGGTGAGGACAGGTCATACAGAACAGGTGAGGACAGGTCGTACAGGTGAGGACAGGTCATACAGTACAGGTGAGGACAGGTCGTACAGGTGAGGGACAGGTCATACAGTACAGGTGAGGACAGGTCGTACAGGTGAGGACAGGTCATACAGTACAGGTGAGGACAGGTCATACAGTACAGGTGAGGACAGGTCGTACAGGTGAGGACAGGTCATGCAGTACAGGTGAGGACAGGTCGTACAGGTGAGGACAGGTCATACAGTACAGGTGAGGACAGGTCTTACAGAACAGGGGAGGGCAGGTCTTACAGAACAGGTGAAGACAGGTCGTACAGTACAGGTGAGGACAGGTCTTACAGAACAGGTGAGGACAGGTCATACAGAACAGGTGAGGACAGGTCATACAGTACAGGTGAGGACAGGTCTTACAGAACAGGTGAGGACAGGTCATACAGAACAGGTGAGGACAGGTCATACAGTACAGGTGAGGACAGGTCTTACAGTACAGGTGAGGACAGGTCGTACAGGTGAGGACAGGTCATACAGTACAGGTGAGGACAGGTCGTACAGGTGAGGACAGGTCATACAGTACAGGTGAGGACAGGTCGTACAGGTGAGGACAGGTCATACAGAACAGGTGAGGACAGGTCATACAGTACAGGTGAGGACAGGTCTTACAGAACAGGTGAAGACAGGTCATACAGGTGAGGACAGGTCATACAGTACAGGTGAGGACAGGTCGTACAGGTGAGGACAGGTCATACAGTACAGGTGAGGACAGGTCGTACAGGTGAGGACAGGTCATACAGAACAGGTGAGGACAGGTCTTACAGTACAGGTGAGGACAGGTCGTACAGGTGAGGACAGGTCATACAGTACAGGTGAGGACAGGTCGTACAGGTGAGGACAGGTCATACAGAACAGGTGAGGACAGGTCATACAGTACAGGTGAGGACAGGTCTACAGAACAGGTGAAGACCGGTCATACAGGTGAGGACAGGTCATACAGTACAGTGAGGACAGGTCGTACAGGTGAGGACAGGTCATACAGTACAGGTGAGGACAGGTCGTACAGGTGAGGACAGGTCATACAGAACAGGTGAGGACAGGTCTTACAGTACAGGTGAGGACAGGTCGTACAGGTGAGGACAGGTCATACAGTACAGGTGAGGACAGGTCATACAGTGACAGGTGAGGACGGTCATACAGTACAGGTGAGGACAGGGTCTACAGTACAGGTGAGGACAGGTCTTACAGTACAGGTGAGGACAGGTCATACAGTACAGGTGAGGACAGGTCTTACAGTACAGGTGAGGACAGGTCATACAGTACAGGTGAGGACAGGTCGTACAGTACAGGTGAGGACAGGTCTTACAGTACAGGTGAGGACAGGTCATACAGTACAGGTGAGGACAGGTCGTACAGGTGAGGACAGGTCATACAGTACAGGTGAGGACAGGTCATACAGTACAGGTGAGGACAGGTCTTACAGTACAGGTGAGGACAGGTCCTACAGGTGAGGACAGGTCATACAGTACAGGTGAGGACAGGTAATACAGTACATGTGAGGACAGGTCGTACAGGTGAGGACAGGTCATACAGTACAGGTGAGGACAGGTAATACAGTACAGGTGAGGACAGGTCATACAGTACAGGTGAGGACAGGTCATACAGTACAGGTGAGGACAGGTCTTACAGAACAGGTGAGGGCAGGTCTTACAGAACAGGTGAAGACAGGTCGTACAGTACAGGTGAGGACAGGTCTTACAGAACAGGGGAAGACAGGTCGTACAGGTGAGGACAGGTCATACAGTACAGGTGAGGACAGGTCTTACAGAACAGGTGAGGACAGGTCATACAGAACAGGTGAGGACAGGTCATACAGTACAGGTGAGGACAGGTCTTACAGAACAGGTGAAGACAGGTCGTACAGGTGAGGACAGGTCGTACAGGTGAGGACAGGTCATACAGTACAGGTGAGGACAGGTCTTACAGGTGAGGACAGGTCATACAGTACAGGTGAGGACAGGTCGTACAGGTGAGGACAGGTCATACAGTACAGGTGAGGACAGGTCTTACAGTACAGGTGAGGACAGGTCGTACAGGTGAGGACAGGTCATACAGTACAGGTGAGGACAGGTCATACAGTACAGGTGAGGACAGGTCGTACAGTACAGGTGAGGACAGGTCTTACAGTACAGGTGAGGACAGGTCATACAGTACAGGTGAGGACAGGTCGTCCAGGTGAGGACAGGTCATACAGTACAGGTGAGGACAGGTCATACAGTACAGGTGAGGACAGGTCATACAGTACAGGTGAGGACAGGTCATAC
>NW_022987506.1:7500-21077 GCF_902827165.1 Trematomus bernacchii | reverse complement strand
ACACACACACACACACACACACACACACACACACACACACACACACACACACACACACAGCCCTAACACGCTAACACAGTTCTGAGCTGTTATGTTCAGTCATCGTTCTTATGTTGAACGTGAATACTTCACACTTTGCTTTGTCAGTAATTATGGGATGTATTTCTTCTTTCATAGCAATTCTCCTTCATACTTTCTTGCCGTGAAATAAGTCTTAAATTCTATTCAAAGTGGTCTTTAAAAGGTCTTAAAAGGTCTTAAAAGGGTCTTAAAAAGGTCTTAAAAAGGTCTTAAAAGGTCTTAAAAAGGTCTTAAAAGGTCTTAAATTTGAGTTGGTGAAACCTGCAGGAACCCTGTTTAAACTATGTTTCCATGTTCGATGTATTTACATAAGACCCCGTGCCCCCCCCCCCCACTAACATCATTATCTATAGCTTTTTTATTTTCAATCTATCAGCTGATCTATCTGTTCGATTTTCATGTTTTATTTAATGTATAGAACATTTAATTTATTTGAATGTCTGTGTTAACCTCATGAACTGATGTTTAATATTAACCTCTAATATTATGTTAATATATTTTCAGCCCCCCCGGTTCCTGCCCAGCCGTCGGCAGCGTCACTGAGGGGCGGGGCCAGAGAAGCCCCGCCCCCTCCCCCCTACAGGACTCATGGTAGCCCCTCCCCCTCCTGCAACCCCCCCTCCAGAGCGAAGCCCCCCCCGCCCCCCCCCTCCTCTCCGCAACGGCACCTCCTCCTCCCCCTCCGTCCCCCGCTCTTTCGTGGGTGAGTGTCCAATCAGAGCTCAGTCTGAAGAGCATGACATCATCATATAAAGAAATCAGCCAAATAAACACATTCATTATAAAGTTTAGAATCCTGAAAGAGAGCAATTCTTCTTTAATGTATAAACGTCTGCTCCACGTCTCCCCGTCCTCTGACTGATTGATTGATTGATTGAAAAGTGTATTAACAGCTTGTATATTGGGTACAGTACAGTACAGCTCAAAACATATCATATAAGACATATTTTACATACAGATGGCTTATTTACAATTTACATTTTAGATTTCGTTCTAATACATCCTAACCGGACATTTAAGACATACCAAGTCTACAGATATACAGTTAGTAACAGAGTCTAAAATGCGAGTATATGACCTCTCCTTCATGTGGCTCTCACCTCAGTGTGTTGTTGTTGTTGTTGTTGTTGTTGTTGTTGTTGTTGTAAAGAAACCGTAAATTAGACTGCTGTGTGTCTCTCCTCCTGCAGATGACTTTGAGTCCAAGTATTCGTTTCATCCTCTGGACGACTTCCCTCCTCCGGAAGAGTACCGACACTTCGCCAAGATCTACCCCAGCAAGGCCAACAGAGGTACACACACACACACGCACACACACACACACACGCACGCACGCACGCACGCACGCACGCACGCACGCACGCACGCACGCACGCACGTGACTTTGGGTGAGTCACCTGTGATGCAGCCTCTCTCAATGCACGTGACTTTGGGTGAGTCACCTGTGATGCAGCCTCTCTCAATGCACGTGACTTTGGGTGAGTCACCTGTGATGCAGCCTCTCTCAATGCACGTGCCTTTGGCTGAGTCACCTGTGATGCAGCCTCTCTCAATGCACGTGACTTTGGCTGAGTCACCTGTGATGCAGCCTCTCTCAATGCACGTGACTTTGGGTGAGTCACCTGTGATGCAGCCTCTCTCAATGCACGTGACTTTGGGTGAGTCACCTGTGATGCAGCCTCTCTCAATGCACGTGACTTTGGCTGAGTCACCTGTGATGCAGCCTCTCTCAATGCACGTGACTTTGGGTGAGTCACCTGTGATGCAGCCTCTCTCAATGCACGTGACTTTGGGTGAGTCACCTGTGATGCAGCCTCTCTCAATGCACGTGACTTTGGCTGAGTCACCTGTGATGCAGCCTCTCTCAATGCACGTGCCTTTGGCTGAGTCACCTGTGATGCAGCCTCTCTCAATGCACGTGACTTTGGGTGAGTCACCTGTGATGCAGCCTCTCTCAATGCACGTGCCTTTGGCTGAGTCACCTGTGATGCAGCCTCTCTCAATGCACGTGACTTTGGCTGAGTCACCTGTGATGCAGCCTCTCTCAATGCACGTGACTTTGGGTGAGTCACCTGTGATGCAGCCTCTCTCAATGCACGTGACTTTGGGTGAGTCACCTGTGATGCAGCCTCTCTCAATGCACGTGACTTTGGGTGAGTCACCTGTGATGCAGCCTCTCTCAATGCACAACATTTCATGCAAATCAGAGCAACTTCAATTTTGGAGCAGTTTGTCCAAAAACCAAAGGTTGTCCAATCATCTCCAAAATGCAGCCACTCAATCGTTGGGTTGGATGCTTGAAACAGTCCAGATACACATTTCACATTTCAAATACCTGGATTGGTGCAGTTATGTTTTTGAAGTCAAGTCAAAAGTCACAAAACTGAAAAACACTGATTCCAAATTCTGAGCAAAAAGTCGATTTTAATGAACTCTCTTTGTGTTTACAGTGATGAGAGGAGCACCTCCACTGCCGCCTGTCGGGAGGTGAACCCTGAAGACCACTACCACACACACACACACACACACACACACACACACACACACACACACACTCACACAGACACACACAGACACACACACATACACACACACACACACATACACACACACACACATACACACACACACACATACACACACACACACATACACACACACACACACACCACACACACACACTCACTCACCCAGACACACACACACACCATACACAACCACACACCACCACACCACACATACACACACATACGCATACCACACATACACCACACACACCCACACCTCCACACACCCACACACTACACACACCCACACACTACACACCCTCACACACTACACCACATACACACACACACACATACACACACACCACATACACACACACACACACACTCACACACTCACACACATGCATACACACACATACACACACACACACTCATACACATACACACACACTCATCGTGTTTGCTGACCATCTGCAGCGTCCAGCAGCGACGCCTCATCTGCGCTCACAGCTGATTGGCTGAGGAGAGGTCTGGTCATGTGACAGTATGACTTCCTCCTCTGGACATGAACTCCTTTAGTTGAATTTTTTACATTTTGCACGTGCACTTTTAGTTTATGGACACGTGAAGGAGAGAGAGAACACGTGAAGGAGAGAGAGAACACGTGAAGGAGAGAACACGTGAAGGAGAGAGAGAACACGTGAAGGAGAGAGAGAACACGTGAAGGAGAGAGAGAACACGTGAAGGAGAGAACACGTGACGGAGAGAACGGACACGTGAAGGAGAGAACACGTGACGGAGAGAACACGTGACGGAGAGAACGGACACGTGAAGGAGAGAACACGTGACGGAGAGAACACGTGACGGAGAGAACGGACACGTGAAGGAGAGAACACGTGAAGGAGAGAACACGCGAAGGAGAGAACACGCGACGGAGAGAACACACGAAGGAGAGAACACGTGACGGAGAGAACACGTGAAGGAGAGAACACGTGAAGGAGAGAACACGTGACGGAAAGAACACGTGACGGAGAGAACACGTGAATCAGAGAACGGACACGTGAAGGAGAGAACACGTGACGGAGAGAACACGTGACGGAGAAAACACGTGACAGAGAGAACGGACACGTGAAGGAGAGAACACGTGAAGGAGAGAACACGCGAAGGAGAGAACACGCGACGGAGAGAACACGCGAAGGAGAGAACACGTGACGGAGAGAACACGTGAAGGAGAGAACACGTGAAGGAGAGAACACGTGACGGAAAGAACACGTGACGGAGAGAACACGTGAATCAGAGAACGGACACGTGAAGGAGAGAACACGTGACGGAGAGAACACGTGACGGAGAAAACATGTGACGGAGAGAACACGTGACGGAAAGAACACGTGACGGAGAGAACACGTGACGGAGAGAACACGTGACGGAAAGAACACGTGACGGAGAGAACACGTGACGGAGAGAACACGTGAAGGAGAGAACACGTGACGGAGAGAACACGTGACGGAGAGAACACGTGAAGGAGAGAACACGTGACGGAGAGAACACGTGACAGAGAGAACGGACACGTGAAGGAGAGAACACGTGAAGGAGAGAACACGTGAAGGAGAGAACACGTGACGGAGAGAACACATGACGGAGAGAACGGACACGTGAAGGAGAGAACACGTGACGGAGAGAACACGTGACGGAGAGAACACGTGACGGAGAGAACGGACACGTGAAGGAGAGAACACGTGACAGAGAGAACACGTGAAGGAGAGAACACGTGACGGAGAGAACACGTGACAGAGAGAACGGACACGTGAAGGAGAGAACACGTGAAGGAGAGAACACATGACGGAGAGAACACGTGACGGAGAGAACACGTGACGGAGAGAACACGTGACGGAGAGAACACGTGACGGAGAGAACACGTGACGAAGAGAACGGACACGTGAAGGAGAGAACACGTGAAGGAGAGAACACGTGGCGGAGAGAACACGTGACGGAGAGAACACGTGAAGGAGAGAACACGTGACGAAGAGAACGGACACGTGAAGGAGAGAACACGTGAAGGAGAGAACACGTGACGGAGAGAACACGTGACGGAGAGAACACGTGACGAAGAGAACGGACACGTGAAGGAGAGAACACGTGAAGGAGAGAACACGTGGCGGAGAGAACACGTGACGGAGAGAACACGTGAAGGAGAGAACACGTGACGGAAAGAACACGTGACGGAGAGAACACGTGACGGAGAGAACACGTGATGGAGAGAACGGACACGTGAAGGAGAGAACACGTGAAGGAGAGAACACGTGACGGAGAGAACACGTGAAGGAGAGAACACGTGAAGGAGAGAACACATGACGGAGAGAACACGTGACGGAAAGAACACGTGACGGAGAGAACGGACACGAGACGGAGAGAACACGTGACGGAAAGAACACGTGACGGAGAGAACGGACACGAGACGGAGAGAACACGTGACGGAAAGAACACGTGACGGAGAGAACGGACACGAGACGGAGAGAACACGTGGAGGAGAGAACACGTGACGGAAAGAACACGTGACGGAGAGAACACGTGACGGAGAGAACACGTGACGGAGAGAACGGACACGAGACGGAGAGAACACGTGGAGGAGAGAACACGTGACGGAGAGAACGGACACGAGACGGAGAGAACACGTGAAGGAGAGAACACGTGACGGAGAGAACGGACACGAGACGGAGAGAACACGTGGAGGAGAGAACACGTGACGGAGAGAACGGACACGAGACGGAGAGAACACGTGGAGGAGAGAACACGTGACGGAAAGAACACGTGACGGAGAGAACACGTGACGGAGAGAACACGTGACGGAGAGAACGGACACGAGACGGAGAGAACACGTGGAGGAGAGAACACGTGACGGAGAGAACGGACACGAGACGGAGAGAACACGTGACGGAGAGAACACGTGGAGGAGAGAACACGTGGAGGAGAGAACACGTGACGGAGAGAACGGACACGAGACGGAGAGAACACGTGGAGGAGAGAACACGTGGAGGAGAGAACACGTGGAGGAGAGAACACGTGACGGAGAGAACGGACACGAGACGGAGAGAACACGTGGAGGAGAGAACACGTGGAGGAGAGAACACGTGACGGAGAGAACACGTGGACCATGAACTCTCACCTGTGAACTCTCACCTGTGAACTCTCACCTGTGAACTCTCACCTGTGAACTCTCACCTGCTGTCAGGGTGACGTGCTTCATTGTGGCCAACGTGAACAAAACAAACGCACCTGAACTCACCTGCAGGTGGTAGTTCCTCCTGCAGCAAGGACTCTGCATTCCTCCCTCACTCATCTCCTTCCCTCCTCCCTCCTCTCCTTCCCTCCTCTGTCCTTGTTGCATGTCTTCTTTATCTCCGCTTTACTCTCAGTGTTAAATCACTTCTCAGGAGATGTTGTTCTCAGAAGTCAAAACTCAAATATAACCAGAAGCAGTGAATGATGGATCGATGGTCGTGAGTTCAATGTCCCGATAACTGAAGTGGAAATATTAGATCATATTATATAAAGTTTACTCAATAAAACAGCGACAGTATTTTAATGAAGGTCAAAAATGATCCTAAAAATATTCTGAGTTTTAGGGAATAATAAGATTCTTATTAAGATTCTTATTAAATGACATCTTTATTTATTGGTCGTCCGATAAGAAGTCGTCTTTAATATCTGTCTTTATTCTCTGGACTTTAACTCACGACTGTGTTCACGTTAAACAGATGATTCTCTGCTTTAAAACGTCTGAGTGACTCCACCAGGTCTCACCAGGTCACACCAGGTCTCACCAGGTCTCACCAGGTCACACCAGGTCTCACCAGGTCTCACCAGGTCACACCAGGTCTCACCAGGTCTCACCAGGTCTCACCAGGTCTCACCAGGTCACACCAGGTCTCACCAGGTCTCACCAGGTCTCACCAGGTCTCACCAGGTCACACCAGGTCTCACCAGGTCTCACCAGGTCTCACCAGGTCACACCAGGTCTCACCAGGTCTCACCAGGTCTCACCAGGTCACACCAGGTCTCACCAGGTCTCACCAGGTCACACCAGGTGTCACCAGGTCTCACCAGGTCACACCAGGTGTCACCAGGTCACACCAGGTCTCACCAGGTCACACCAGGTGTCACCAGGTCCCACCAGGTCCCACCAGGTCTCACCAGGTCTCACCAGGTCTCACCAGGTCCCAGGTCTCACCAGGTCACACCAGGTCTCACCAGGTCACACCAGGTGTCACCAGGTCCCACCAGGTCTCACCAGGTCTCACCAGGTCTCACCAGGTCTCACCAGGTCTCACCAGGTCACACCAGGTCTCACCAGGTCACACCAGGTCTCACCAGGTCTCACCAGGTCTCACCAGGTCTCACCAGGTCTCACCAGGTCTCACCAGGTCACACCAGGTCTCACCAGGTCTCACCAGGTCACACCAGGTGTCACCAGGTCTCACCAGGTCACACCAGGTGTCACCAGGTCACACCAGGTCTCACCAGGTCACACCAGGTGTCACCAGGTCTCACCAGGTCCCAGGTCTCACCAGGTCCCACCAGGTCTCACCAGGTCTCACCAGGTCTCACCAGGTCTCACCAGGTCCCAGGTCTCACCAGGTCACACCAGGTCTCACCAGGTCACACCAGGTGTCACCAGGTCCCACCAGGTCTCACCAGGTCTCACCAGGTGTCACCAGGTCACACCAGGTCCCACCAGGTCTCACCAGGTCTCACCAGGTCTCACCAGGTCTCACCAGGTCACACCAGGTCTCACCAGGTCACACCAGGTCTCACCAGGTCACACCAGGTCTCACCAGGTCTCACCAGGTCACACCAGGTGTCACCATGTGTCACCAGGTCACACCAGGTCTCACCAGGTCACACCAGGTCTCACCAGGTCTCACCAGGTCTCCCCAGGTGTCACCAGGTCTCACCAGGTCTCACCAGGTCTCACCAGGTCTCCCCAGGTCTCATGTCTAAATGTTTAAATCTGTTCTGTTTGACTGATAAACAGCTTCCAGTATTTCACGTGTGTTTGTTCTTGAACCTCTTTGTGTGGCAGGTCAACAGGAACCACCTGAACTGTCAGTGTGGGGGTGAAGGGGTTAAAACCACGTCTCAATGAGTGAAATAGAAACAAAACGTGTTGAGATTTAGATTATTTTAATACGAAACTTCTTGAAAAACTGATGATTGTTTTCTATGTTTCCCTCTGTCCCTATGTTTCCCTAATTTCTCTCACTGAGTCTTTACTTTTTAAATAATGACTTAGTGGTGATGCTTAGACACCAGAATACAGTCGTTACAGGTAGAGTCACACCTGGGTTAATGATCATTATGGGATATAATCTGTCCAGGTGTTTCAGATCATTATGGGATATAATAGTCCAGGTGTTTCAGATCATTATGGGATATAATAGTCCAGGTGTTTCAGATCATTATGGGATATAATGGGGGAGTGGAGTGGAGCGGGGTGGGGCGGAGTGGAGCGGGGCGGAGGGGGAGTGGAGCGGAGCGGAGTGGGGCGGAGTGGAGCGGAGCGGGGCGGAGCGGGGCGGAGCGGAGCGGGGTGGAGGGGGAGTGGAGTGGAGCGGAGTGGAGCGGGGTGGAGGGGGAGTGGAGTGGGGCGGAGTGGGGGGGAGTGGAGCGGGGTGGAGGGGGAGTGGAGTGGAGCGGAGTGGGGCGGAGTGGGGCGGAGGGGGAGTGGAGCGGGGTGGAGGGGGAGTGGAGTGGAGCGGAGTGGAGCGGAGTGGGGCGGAGGGGGAGTGGAGCGGGGTGGAGGGGGAGTGGAGTGGAGCGGAGTGGAGCGGGGTGGAGGGGGAGTGGAGTGGGGCGGAGTGGGGCGGAGGGGGGCGGAGGGGGAGTGGAGCGGGGTGGAGGGGGAGTGGGAGCGGGGAGGGGGAGTGGAGCGGGGCGGAGGGGAGTGGAGTGGAGCGGGGTGGAGGGGGAGTGGAGTGGAGCGGGGTGGAGCGGGGGTGGAGGGGGAGTGGAGTGGAGCGGAGTGGAGCGGAGTGGGCGGAAGTGGGGCGGAGTGGAGCGGGGTGGAGGGGGAGTGGAGTAGAGCGGAGTGGAGCGGGGTGGAGGGGGAGTGGAGTGGGGCGGAGGGGGAGTGGAGCGGGGTGGAGGGGGAGTGGAGCGGAGGGGGAGTGGAGCGGGGCGGAGTGGAGTGGAGGGGGAGTGGAGCGGGGCGGAGGGGGAGTGGAGTGGAGCGGGGCGGAGGGGGAGTGGAGTGGAGCGGGGTGGAGCGGGGTGGAGGGGGAGTGGAGCGGAGTGGGGCGGAGTGGGGCGGAGGGGGGTGGAGCGGGGTGGAGGGGGAGTGGAGCGGAGGGGGAGTGGAGCGGGGCGGGAGGGGGAGTGGAGTGGAGCGGGGTGGAGGGGGAGTGGAGTGGAGCGGGGTGGAGGGGGAGTGGAGCGGGGTGGAGGGGGAGCGGAGTGGAGCGGGGTGGAGCGGGGTGGAGCGGGGTGGAGGGGGAGCGGAGTGGAGCGGGGTGGAGGGGGAGTGGAGCGGGGTGGAGGGGGAGTGGAGCGGGGTGGAGGGGGAGTGGAGCGGGGGTGGAGGGGGAGTGGGCTATCAAGCCCTCAAACAGCGAGTCTGCAGCGGTGCTGACTGGAGACGGGTCTCTACCTGACCGGAGTCACGCTGTGTGTCCGTCAGGAAACACGCTGTTTACAAACAGTTCCAGCAAACATCCAGTGATAAACTGCGATGTTAACAACCTCATGATAACCTCATGTTTTTAAAGGGGACCTATCATGCAAAATGCACTTGTGTACGTCTTTTCTACATGAATATGTGTCCCCGGTGTTCCAGGGAACTCACCAAGTGTCAGAAAACACAACCCTCTCTATTTTCCTCCATACCCAAATCTCTAAAAAAGGGGCTGCAACGGATCTGATAAAAACTGATCCAGATTTGAACACTGTCCTGACGTCAGGACGGTGGCGCTACGGCTATTGGGCCAACTCCACCAATCAGTAGGAGACAGCCACGGCCATTGCCGTTTGAAAGCGCTGGAGACGCTGTAGTACATATGCCAGGCCTGTAGATGGTGCTGTTCTCACTGAATCAGCCCTTGCAAAAACAGAGCTAAAAAAAAGTGCAAATTGAGCAAAATGAGGCATGGCTAAAATGCATGATCTGTTTGGTATTTTGAAAACAGAAAAGTATAAATATGCCTTATATAGGTATGGTCCTACACTATATTATTCAAATATAGCATGATAGGTCCACTTTAACTTAGGATCATACCTGTGTTTAGTCTAGAAAAAGGTAAATTTGTGCATTTTATTATAAAGTTGTGTATATTTACAGACTGTTGCAAAAACTAAGAAGCTTATAAACATCAGGTTTCAAACTAAAAGAGCTTTACAAAAAAGTAACACAATTAAAGATGTTGGGAGTTTTATTTGAGTTATTAATTTACATTTTTTGTCAAAGAGATGCTGATTTGAAACCGTTGTTACATACAGTTACGGCATTTCCTGTTTCTGAGGAGAGAGGGGAGTTTGTCCCAAAGCTTTACTCCCTCCATCTGACAGGAGGAGCCTCGTTCAACTGAGAGTGTGGCTACACGACACCGAGTCGGACCTCTGACGTTACACGGAAGAAGGAGGAGGGATCAATAACACATTATTCACTATGAAAATCATGAAACAGGCACATGTGAATACTGTGGTCATTATGAAACAGTGGAGCACATCTTTCTGCTATGTCGCAAATACCATCCATTACTGAAGGAAGCACTGAAGAGAAACAGACATAGTGGAGATTAGAGAAGGGGTTCAGAGCAGAGTTTAGACATCGTGCTGCTGATCCACACTCCGTCCAGAAGGTGGCGGTGAATGCACCTCAAGGCTGTTTGCCAACTGTCATACCACAATAGAAGGAGAAAATTAAGAGCACCACCAGGGGGCAGGCTTTCATTTCCCCGGTGCAGAGTGACCCGGAAACACGTGAAGAAAACACTACGGTCCACATGTGGAGCTACCGAGGAGCTGAGGAACACAGAAGTCACTTTATATCAAGAGGACTTTAATCAAGAGGACTATAATTAAGAAGACCTTAATTAAGAGGACGTTAATTAAGAGGACTTGAACCAAGAGGACGTGAAAGCAGCAGGTCAGTACCCTCTCTCTGCTCAGTAACACATGTAAATACAGCAGCTGGGGTTGGAGCTAAAGATCCATTAAAAGCATTACATCCACTGTAACGATAAGTCATGCCGGGATTTAAGCAGCCACCCAGGCAGGCAGGCACCCACTCACCCAGCCAGGCAGGCACCCACTCACCCACCCAGGCAGGCAGGCACTCACTCACCCAGCCAGGCAGGCACCCACTCACCCACCCAGGCAGGCAGGCACCCACTCACCCACCCAGGCAGGCAGGCACTCACTCACCCAGCCAGGCAGGCACTCACTCACCCACCCAGGCAGGCAGGCACCCCCCCACCCAGGCAGGCACTCACTCACCCAGCCAGGCAGGCAGGCACCCCCCCACCCAGGCAGGCACTCACTCACCCAGCCAGGCAGGCAGGCAGCAGGACACTACCAGCTTCTCCTGGGGGTGTTGATGGATGTCTCGTCACTATGTTACACTACCAGCTTCTCCTGGGGGTGTTGGTGGATGTCTCGTCACTATGTTACACTACCAGCTTCTCCTGGGGGTGTTGGTGGATGTCTCGTCACATGTTACACTACCAGCTTCTCTGGGGGTGTTGGTGGATGTATCGTCACTATGTTACACTACCAGCTTCTCCTGGGGTGTTGATGGATGTCTCGTCACTATGTTACACTACCAGCTTCTCCTGGGGGTGTTGATGGATGTCTCGTCACTATGTTACACTACCAGCTTCTCCTGGGGGTGTTGGTGGATGTCTCGTCACTATGTTACACTACCAGCTTCTCCTGGGGGTGTTGATGGATGTCTCGTCACTATGTTACACTACCAGCTTCTCCTGGGGGTGTTGATGGATGTCTCGTCACTATGTTACACTACCAGCTTCTCCTGGGGGTGTTGGTGGATGTCTCGTCACTATGTTACACTACCAGACTTCTCCTGGGGGTGTTGGTGGATTGTCTCGTCACTATGTTACACTACCAGCTTCTCCTGGGGGTGTTGATGGATGTCTCGTCACTATGTTACACTACCAGCTTCTCCTGGGGGGTGTTGGTGGATGTCTCGTCACTATGTTACACTAACCAGCTTCTCCTGGGGGTGTTGATGGATGTCTCGTCACGATGTTCAGCCTCGCTCCCCCCAGTGAAAGCCCTGTAGTTATAGAGTTAAATCAATCTGGTGCACTTTGAGGCAAAATAAAGAGACTAGATCTGTGGGAACACTCATGTGAAACAGAGCTGTGTACTTTTCAATAATCATACCATCATAAGAATATGGCCATAATCAATAACCAATAACATACTATAATCAATAACATACAACCTATAACATACTATAACCAATAACATACTAAAATCACAATAACATACTATAATCAATAACATACTATAATCAATAACATACTATAATCAATAACATACTATAATCAATAACCAATAACATACCATTGAAACTTGTTGATGTCTGCCCCATGTACACCAAGCAGACCCTCATTAACCTGGCTCTGGTTCTCATTAACCCTGGTTCTGGTTAACCTGGTTCTCATTAACCTGGCTCTGGTTAACCTGGTTCTGGTTCTCATTAACCTGGTTCTGGTTCTCATTAACCCTGGTTCTGGTTAACCTGGTTCTGGTTCTCATTAACCTGGTTCTGGTTCTCATTAACCTGGTTCTGGTTCTCATTAACCCTGGTTCTGGTTAACCTGGTTCTGGTTCTGGTTAACCTGGTTCTGGTTCTCATTAACCTGGTTCTGGTTCTCATTAACCTGGTTCTGGTTCTCATTAACCTGGTTCTGGTTCTCATTAACCCTGGTTCTGGTTCTGTTAGCAGTTCTTCTCATCATGGAGGAAGTGATGCCGGAGCCCCTCCCCTTGATGTCGGAGCCCCTCCCCCTGATGCCGGAGCCCCTCCCCTTGATGTCAGAGCCCCTCCCCCTGATGCCGGACCCCCTCCCCCTGACGCAGAAGCCCGGCCCCCTGAAGAGGAAGCAGCCCCGCCCCCCGAAGAGGAAGCAGCCCCCCCCCCCGCTGGCCCCTGACCCCGAGGAGGAGGGTCAGCGCCGGGTCAGGAACCAGAACCTTGTGGCGGTTCTGGGAGAGGAGGACGAGTCCGTGAGGCTGCTGGAGGACCTGCTGTTCGGGGGGGAGGAGCAGCTGCTGGACCATCTCCTGCAGGTAACTCACCTGTACTGAGGGGTTAATGGGGTCTCAGGTAACTCACCTGTACTGAGGGGTTAATGGGGTCTCAGGTAACTCACCTGTACTGAGGGGTTAATGGGGTCTCAGGTAACTCACCTGTACTGAGGGGTTAATGGGGTCTGCAGGTAACTCACCTGTACTGAGGGGTTAATGGGGTCTCAGGTAACTGACCTGTACTGAGGGGTTAATGGGGTCTCAGGTAACTCACCTGTACTGAGGGGTTAATGGGGTCTCAGGTAACTCACCTGTACTGAAGGGTTAATGGGGTCTGCAGGTAACTCACCTGTACTGAGGGGTTAATGGGGTCTCAGGTAACTCACCTGTACTGAGGGGTTAATGGGGTCTGCAGGTAACTCACCTGTACTGAGGGGTTAATGGGGTCTCAGGTAACTCACCTGTACTGAGGGGTTAATGGGGTCTGCAGGTAACTCACCTGTACTGAGGGGTTAATGGGGTCTGCAGGTAACTGACCTGTACTGAGGGGTTAATGGGGTCTGCAGGTAACTGACCTGTACTGAGGGGTTAATGGGGTCTGCAGGTAACTCACCTGTACTGAGGGGTTAATGGGGTCTGCAGGTAACTCACCTGTACTGAGGGGTTAATGGGGTCTGCAGGTAACTCACCTGTACTGAGGGGTTAATGGGGTCTCAGGTA
>NW_022987505.1:0-21278 GCF_902827165.1 Trematomus bernacchii | reverse complement strand
ATGTAAACTTGAATAATGTACTTCATTTGAATGTAATACTTATGTCGTTTGTTGTTTGTGGAAACGCATCATTTATTGAAAGATGAATCTGAACTTTTCGATCCGTTAGGATTATAAACTGAAGCAATATAAAAACGAGCCATTAACTGAGTTTTAAACATCACTTTAAATGGAAGATCCCCATAGCCCCCACCCACCCTATGATCGGATCGGTATCGGCCGATTCTGATTCCGGTGATCGGCCCCAAAAACCCTGATCGGAGCATCCCTAGTGAAACACCAGCTAACCCATCACAACATATTAGCTTTTATAACATTTCCAGTTGTTGGAGGTTCAATCCCCCGAATCAGAAGTCCTTTATTCGGTAAAGGGCCAAAAAAAAAGGGTCGACTAACATAAAATAAAGGACTCTCCATGGACCAGAACAAGAAGCATTTAACAAGTTGAACCAGACGTAGTGAAGTAGCAGCCAGTAAACACAATGCAACATGGTGTACATTGCACAAGAGATGAAGGTGTTTCTGCTGACTCCTAACAGTAAACTGGTCTCCATTCAAATGCAGGAGAAGCCCCCCCTGATCCTCTTGTTTTCAGATAATCTCCATCCTGTTAGCGACCTCCTGATCATCTCATGCGTCTTAATCTGGTTAGGGACCCTCTTGACGGACCCGCTCTCATTAGTAACCTCATTCTTCTCTGTAATGCAGTTTGTTATCCTCCCATTCATCTGCGCCTCGTTAGCGACCCTCCTGATCCCGTCACACTCGTTTCTACCCTCTCCATCATGTCTACAGATTGTTTGTTAGCCACACAGTTATCTTAAAGTCGTGAGATTGTTTTGTAACCTCCCAGTTCTCCTTTACCTACTTTAGAGACTGGATACACCTGGACAGTAGGTTGTTGATTTTACGCTCTAGTCCAGGGGGGTCAAACTCAAATACACAGTGGGCCAAAATTAAAAAATGGGTACTAGTCGAGGGCCGGACTGGTTCAATGTTTATTGCAAAACGTATTGAAATGAACTTATTGCACATATTCAACCTGGAACTAACAAAGCTCAAATTATTGCCTATTAAAACAACATTAAACATTAAATAATCAGTTGCATTCATTTGAGTTCAGTTGAGTCATTTCTTATGAGTACATTTCTCCACAGGCCAACAACAGCTTCAACAAAACTATTTCCCTCAAAGAGAAACCCAAACATGCCCTGTTGTCGTGAGAGAGAAAGTGCAGAAGGAAACATCCATGTGAACTCAGTGTGCTGCTCTGTGATGCTAGCTCAAGCCAGATACTTGGCATGTCATCTTGGGTGCAAGGTCATCAATGTTGGGGTCAGTCTTGGGGTGTGCGTGCAATATACCGGCGGGCCAGATCTAATAGTAATTCGAAATTATCCTGAGGGCCGAAATTAAATCCACCACGGGCCTGATTTGGCCCCCGGGCCTTGAGTTTGACACATGTGCTCTAGTTGTTTCCATCTTGTCAGCTGACCTACGATAAGTCATTGCATGGTTTATTGGGGATTCTTGTGTGCTATCTGTCTTGATCAGTTCACAGATATCTTGAAATAATGGTAAAGACATATATTGCATGTTTGTGTTGAATTAACACACACAGTTTAGATTTAATAACCTAAGAACTAGACAGTGTGTGTAGATATTTAAATGCTAGCAAAAGGGCTAACGTTAGCACACTAGCAAAGCCCCTTTTCTAATAAGTGACTCAGTTTTTAATTATTTATAATTCTGAATCAAACTTTGAGGCCAATATTTGTAATCAATTTGACTTTTTAAAACAATACCCAAAATCTGTAGGGATTTCTGTGAGATTTAGAGACTCTCTTTTCTCTAGGCTATTATAACTAGCTTTGTAAAGACATCGTAATGCTAGCTAACACCTAGGCTAATGTAAGCTAACCCTCTTTCCACATTTTCAATCTGTATTTAATTCTGAATCGTATCGTGAAACCAAGATTTAACGGATATCTTTTCTATGAGAATTCAACAAGTAACAATTTCGACAAGGACATTTGCAAAAACAATCCTGCAACCTTTAACGAAAACATCACAACTTACGGCTAATGTTAGCAAAGCCTCTTTACACATTTTGAATATGTATTTAATTCTGAATCGAATCTTGAGGCCAATATTTGTGATTCAGCCGACTTTGAACGATGCTACCGAACATCTGTAATGACTCTTGTGAGAATTTGACCTTCTTTGAGAGAAGTTTTGGGATAATTAGCTTAGCAATCATGCAACATTTGGACAAAGAAACATCAGAACTTTCCTCTATTTCCATCCCGCTGCTATCAGATACTCCCTCTCTCTGTGTCTCTGTGTCTTTGCTGCTTGATGTTGGAGGTAAGAGGATCTGAGGAGGAAGTATCTGCTCCTGTAAGACGAGCTGTAACACCCTCCTCCGTTAGCATCTGAGCGGTGGCTGTTCGCTAACCAACCCTGACCCGCCGCCGTTTAATCTGAGAAGACGAGTAGAGAGAGGAAGGCGATCACTCACTCGTCCTCGATCGTCCTCTGAGGGGTGGATAAGGAGGTGGATTGGTGTCAAGCTAACACACACACACACACACACACACACACACACACACACACACACACACACGCACACACACACGCACACACACACACACACACACACACACCACACACACCACACACACACACACACACACACACACACACACGCACACACACACACACACACACACACACCACACACACACACATTTACAATTTCTTATGGCTACTTTCCTTCAAGTCATAGCTCCCAGTACTTTTTCCTCCTGCACCTGTAGAAAGTGAAACCACCTGCAGAGTTCGTCACCTGTACGTCACTCTGACCCCTCCTCAGTGTCACATGACCTCCCCTCAGTGTCACATGACCTCCCACAGGGTCTCACCTGAGGCTCAAACACACTGAAGGCACATCATCACAACAACAACCTCCAACCTGCTGCACGCACTCTCTGCTCACCTCTCACACAGCAGCAGGTGCGAAGTGAGGTCACGCACACACACACACACACACACACACACACACACACACACACACACACACACACACACACACACACACACACACACACACACACACACACACACACACACACACACACACACACACACACACACACACACACACACACACACACACACACACACACACACACACACACACACACACACACACACACACACACACACACACACACACACACAGCTGACATACCTGAGATTTCCCCCGTGTTGTCGTGGATTGCAAATACTCTTAAAGGGACACTTTTGTAGTTTCGTCCATCTTTTCTCAACGTTTTCATTTCACAAATATCGTCTTTTATGTTTATCAAATTCAATAAATAAAAAGTAAAAAGACTAAAGTTTGAGGAATGGAGATGGGGTTTGGCTATAGAGACACACACACACTCCTCACGCCCACACACTCCTGACACGCACACTCTGCTGTTCACACCTTGCGTCAATATTAGTGTGTTTGCACACAGCGACCTTTGACCTACGTGGTTCTGTCTGCTGGGAAGCAAGCACACAGTCTGACAGTGAGAGGAGGAGGAGGAGGAAGAGGAGGAGGAAGAGGAGGAGGAGGAAGAGGAGGAGGAGGAGGAGGAGGAAGAGGTTGGGAATAAGTATTCATGAGGAAATGGGCAAATATGAGGAGATTATGAAAGAGGAGAGGAGGTATGTTCTTTAAATAGCGCACCATGCTGTGAATGGATCTGGCCCTTCCTCCATCCAGGACATGGTTAAACCATACACCCCAGCACGTGCACTCCGCTCTGCATCAGCCAAACGGCTCGCTGCACCCTCACTGCGAGGGGGACCCAAGTTCCCATCTGCAGAAACACGTCTGTTTGCTATCCTGGCTCCAACATGGTGGAATGAGCTCCCCATTGACATCAGGACAGCAGAAAGCTCACACATCTTCTTCAGACTGAAGACTCATCTCTTTCCACTCCACTTCGAGCAATAGAATGACTAACAAAGCACTTCTATACTAACAAAGCATTTACATACTAACAAAGCATTTATATACTAACAAAGCACTGGCTTATCTAAAGCCTGTTGAGTAGCACTTGAAATGTTTTGGCTCTGTGAAACCTGATGTACTTATATGATTCTGTTTTCTTCTAGTTTGTATCTTGTTGGTCGAATGCACTTATTGTAAGTCGCTTTGGATAAAAGCCTCAGCTAAATGTGATGTGATGTTAAAGGAGGAGGGAGGAGTGGAGGTATTTTTGGTGGGAAAGAGTAGAGGAATGAGGAGGACATTGAAGGAGGATAAGAGGAAAGGAAGAATGACTAGGATCTAAGAGGAAGAGCAGGAGGAGGGAAAGGGAAGGAGTGAAGGTATAGAGAGCCGCAGTGACGCGTCCTAAAACCCCGAAGTAAACTCCTTCCGGGTCATTCGTCAAAAACGCAATACAATCTCTCCATAGGGTTTAGGAAAATAGCTGGAACTAAGGTCTGTGGTTGAGACACATTTAAGAGACGGATCACGTTTTGTTCAGCCGGATCATCTCCACATGTCTACCCTACTTTTATCATTTTCTAATCATAAATCTAATGTCCAGAAGCAAAATGCTAACGTTATGCTATAAAGGAACTACAGCCGAGTCCAGCAGCACGACTTCAACGTCACGCCAACTTCAGATCCATATTCAAACATACAGATTAAAATGGTACGAGTTGAAGCGTTTGTTTGAACAGTCTGCAGGAGGCAGGGACTTGCTTTCAAGCAGAACAGGGCAAACACACTTAGAGGAGTGTTCACGTGTTCGGCGTAATGACGTACAACGTCCTCCACGACTTCTGTAGTCCTATTCAGCCACTTGGTAACAACCATCGTTTTTCAGACACGTCAACTCTTCAGAAATCACCAGTGGGGTCACTGCTGATGGATTTAATGTCCTAGAACAAAACGTGATCCGTCTCTTCAATGTGTCTCAACCACAGACCTTATTTCAGATATCTTCCTAAACCCTATGGAGAGATCCCATTGGCTCTGAGACCAGGGAACAGGAAGTGGAGAGATCCCATTGCTTTTTGTCGAAGGAACCGGACGTGGTAAAAATGCTAACTTACTTCCGGGTTTTAGGACGCGTCACTGTGGCTCTCTATAAAGAAGAGACAGAGGTAGGGGAAGGAGTAAGGATGAGTGGAATAATAAAAGATCAAGACTCCAGGAATGAGGAAGAAATGATGTGAAAACAGGCGGAGGAAAGAGAGGAGTTTAATGAAGAGAAAGAAAAGGAATGAAAAAGAAAAGAGAGAGAGGAGGAAATGAGGAGAAATATGAGGAGATGATTTATGAGATATGAGGAGGTGAAGTGGACGAGGGAGAAGACAGAGCAATATGAAAACAGCTGCACTTCATTTACACTGTGTGTGTGTGTGTGTGTGTGTGTGTGTGTGTGTGTGTGTGTGTGTGTGTGTGTGTGTGTGTGATGTGTGATGTGTGGTGTGTGGTGTGTGGTGTGTGATGTGTGGTGTGTGGTGTGTGTGTGTGTGTGTGTCTGTGCATGTGTGGTGTGTGTGTGTGTGTGTGTGTGTCAGGTTTAATTCCCTTTGTGTAGAGAGAGATGTTTGAATGTTAAAGCGACGGGGATGAAGGTGTCATTCACAGCTCAGTGACAGAGAGAGACGTCAGTGTGTGTGTGTGTGTGTGTGTGTGTGTGTGTGTGTGTGTGTGTGTGTGTGTGTGTGTGTGTGTGTGTGTGTGTGTGTGTGTGTGTGTGTGTGTGTATCCTGTTTGAAATTCTGCTCGTCTGTTATCTGACTCCATCCAAGAAATGCAGAGAAAGAAGGAGAGCGCATCAACACAGAAGAAGGGAGAGTACATTCAGAGTACAAATACACAGAACATGTGAACTTCACTTCAGTATTCTGTATTCTCATAATAACGTTCCCCTCCCTCTGAATGCTCTAAACGTGTCATGTGAAGGTCATTCTTTTATTTTTACAATCAATGAACCCGACGATGCTAACTAGGACCGGTTTATAACCACTCACAGGTTCAGCGCTGAGCGTTCAAATGGACACGGTGTCAGAAGAGGTAAATAAATAACATTTAAGACACAAGCATCACGTAGAACAAGCATCACGTAGAACAAGCGTCACGTAGAACAAGCGTCACGTAGAACAAGCGTCACGTAGAACGAGCGTCACGTAGAACGAGCGTCACGTAGAACGAGCGTCACGTAGAACAAGCGTCACGTAGAACAAGTAGAACGAGCGTCACGTAGAACGAGCGTCACATAGAACGAGCGTCACGTAGAACGAGCGTCACGTAGAACAAGCGTCACGTAGAACAAGTATAACGAGCGTCACGTATAACGAGCGTCACGTAGAACGAGCGTCACGTAGAACGAGCGTCATGTAGAACGAGCGTCACGTAGAACAAGCGTCACGTAGAACAAGCGTCACGTAGAACAAGTAGAACGAGCGTCACGTAGAACGAGCGTCACGTAGAACGAGCGTCACGTAGAACGAGCATCACGTAGAACGAGCATCACGTAGAACATTACCCTGATCAAAGTCATAACAGCTGCATCAGATGGGACTTTTAATGTCTTTTAGTTTGGGGGAGGGGAGGGGAGGGGTTCGGGGGAGAGACGTCCCTTTATTTATCATCGTCCTCATCACTCCATCCGTCTCTCTCCCTGCTGTCTGTCTGTCTGCCAGCTGGCAGCGTCTCACAGCATCATCAATAACTGGACTGATGGGAGATTGATGGAGACTAACAGAGAGGAACCTGTCTGTCTGACTGATGACAGAGAGACAGGGAGACAGAGAGAGAGACAGAGAGACAGGGAGACAGAGAGAGACAGGGAGACAGGGAGACAGGGAAAGAGAGGAACCTGTCTGTCTGACTGATGACAGAGAGACAGAGAGAGAGGCAGGGAAAGAGAGGAACCTGTCTGTCTGACTGATGACAGAGAGACAGAGAGACAGAGAGAGACAGGGAGACAGAGAGGAACCTGTCTGTCTGACTGATGACAGAGAGACAGGGAGACAGGGAAAGAGAGGAACCTGTCTGTCTGACTGATGACAGAGAGACAGAGAGACAGAGAGAGACAGGGAGACAGATAGATAGAGAGAGAGAGAGAGAGACAGGGAGACAGGGAAAGAGAGGAACCTGTCTGTCTGACTGATGACAGAGAGACAGGGAGACAGAGAGAGACAGGGAGACAGATAGATAGAGAGAGAGAGAGAGACAGGGAGACAGGGAAAGAGAGGAACCTGTCTGTCTGACTGATGACAGAGAGACAGAGAGACAGGGAAAGAGAGGAACCTGTCTGTCTGACTGATGACAGAGAGACAGAGAGACAGAGAGAGACAGGGAGACAGAGAGGAACCTGTCTGTCTGACTGATGACAGAGAGACAGGGAGACAGAGAGAGAGACAGGGAGACAGATAGAGAGAGAGAGAGAGAAAAGTATCTTGCCTCACAGCAGCGCGGTTTACGACATCAACAAAGACATATATTGATTTAAGACACAAGGAAACAGATATTTAACATATTTATTCCAGGACTAATCTCCGTATTTAAACACTTTTCGTCCCTTTATGATTTGATGGTTTAACTTAGTGCCTTTTTTCATCCATACATGTGTGGGCTCAGAACAGTCTCATAATACACACATGCACACAGAAGGATCCACACTTGTGTTTGTCAATGCTAACCCAAATGTGTTCCGTTTCATATACATGTAAATAAAATCCAAATACAGAAAAAAGTTTTACATATGTATTTTTGATCCTCACATATTTGTTTTCCGTTTAAATCCTCTGCACCTACAAACACAACCAGCTTTCTGTGCACGGACCGCTGTGCATTCGTGTGTGGGTTTTTTGAGACTCCCCTGACGGTCACCCGATTCGTACTTGTAATTTTTTCTATCTATAGCCAATCAGATGTCTCCTCAATTCTAAGCCAATCACATGAGCGCGCCCCACGAGGGTATGATTTATTGCATTCATGACGTAGCGCTTCATGTACGCATTTTGCGCTGTCCGGAGCTGACAGGTCCATGGAGCCTGCAGGCGCTAATCTCAGGACACCTCCACTCTCAGTACATTGCCACTTTCCGAGCAGGAAATGCACGCAAACACAAGCCTTTATATTATTAAGGTACAGTGCCACTTTCCGAACCATTAATGAATGCTTGTGTACACAAAAACGGCAGGCAAAACCGTTTTAAATGTGTGTTTCCTGTATGGCGAATACAGCTGCTTTATTGATGTCTGTATGAAGTTGTTGTGAGTGTGGAGGGAGCAGCTACAGGTTAGCTTAGCCTAATCGATCAGTGCACTACGAAGCCAGTGCTAGACAGTGAACTGTCAACGGGGGGAGCCCCGCCGGTCATTATCGGCCGATATTCACTCTTAATAGTTTGATCGGTGCTCTCTATAAAGGCCGATCAGGAGAGCTGGATCTGATCCATATGGACATAAACGCGAGTGAAGTTTTAGCGAGCTGCATGAGAAACTGACTTTAGCCTCGTACCTTTGTTTGTGTGTAACTACGTTTAAATACCTTCTTTAGAGGTCGTTGTGGACTGAAAGCCGTCCTCAGACAGATATCCATCATCTCCTCTGACTTTGGAGACGACAGTAAAGAAGACGGCTGAATGTCACACTTTATATTAACAGTTAAAGGAGGGAGAGTGTGCAATAAATAAATATATTAATAAGGAAAAGGGAAAGCTTTCTCCCAGCCAAACGTCCAATCACACTGAAGCTTCCTCCACCCAGGACAATCCAACTGTGTGTGTGTGTGTGTGTGTGTGTGTGTGTGTGTGTGTGTGTGTGTGTGTGTGTGTGTGTGTGTGTGTGTGTGTGTGTGTGTGTGTGTGTGTGTGTGTGTGTGTGTGTGTGTGTGTGTGTGTGTGTGTGTGTGTGTCAGTATATGGCTAACAAAAGGCTCAGCAAAGAGCCATTAGGGAGAGAGAAGTTAACGAGCTCCATAAAGATGGGGGGAGGAAGTTATTGACTGCCATTTGTGAGTGTGTGTGTGTGTGTGTGTGTGTGTGTGTGTGTGTGTGTGTGTGTGTGTGTGTGTGTGTGTGTGAGTGTGTGTGTATATGTGTGTGTGTGTGTGTGTGTGTGTGTGTGTGTGTGGTCTTTTGTTTTGAGGTAAACAGAGCCAGAGGTCACACTCATCAACACGCCACAGCACATGGTGACACCAAAATACAGAGAGAGTTTGTTTTGTCAGCTGGTTTGATTGACAGGTGTAGTGGTCGTTATGGTGATGGGACCATGATGGGTTCACATGTAAACAAACAGATGGTAGATGCGTTCCAGTGCTGTTGGACTGCAGGACAAGTGTGAACGATGATAACTACACAGCAACACATAAACACTTGAGCACTTACTACGGTTTAAAAAAGCAGACATAAAATCTGAGCTGAGTTTTAGTTTAATACACACTATTTTATGAACATATAGGTTCACCTGCTGAATAAAAAACAGAACAAATGAACCAAAGAAAGTGAAAACCATACAGCAGATTCAGGCAGTAGAAGTATAGAATCCAATTCCAAAACACAAAGAGACATTCTTTAAATGTGACAATAGGCACTAGCATTGGCCTTCATGTGGATGGTGACTAGATGTTGGAACAGTTTGGTGTGCAGAAAAAACACACACACACACACACACACACACACATACACACACACACACACACACACACATACATACATACATACATACATACATACATACACACACACACACACTTCAAGGGATTCCCCTGCAGCAGGGCTGGGGTTATTTTTTCCTCCTCTGGCTCATCCATTGTTGTCTTGTTCCTTCCTCTGTGTGTGTGTGTGTGTGTGTGTGTGTGTGTGTGTATGAGTTAATGTGTGTGTGTGTGTGTGTGTGTGTGTGTGTGTGTATGAGTTAATGTGTGTGTGTGTGTGTGTTAGACTTTGTGTGGGGGTGTCCTCCCTTGGGGGGAAGACTTTAACAGTGGGACCGCTGAAGCCCACGCACTTCCTGTTACTTACATCACAGCACAGGAAATGCTGACGTCACTTCATTTGTCTTTGTTTGAATGACTTTAACGACATCTCAAAAAGGACGAGACTCTTTGCAGGAAGTAGACACGTCCTCCCCTTGACTGCTACAGAGCAGAACATTTGATCTGTCTCCAATATCTTTGGTTTTCCGCAATTAGTTGGATAAAACGAGACATTCAAAGACACCAACGTGGACATGTTTGACAATAAATCAAGTCACACGCTTGAGATGTAGAACCTATATAACACGCTTGAGATGTAGAACCTATATAACACACTTGAGATGTAGAACCTATATAACACACTTGAGATGTAGAACCTATATAACACACTTGAGATGTAGAACCTATATAACACACTTGAGATGTAGAAACTATATAACACACTTGAGATGTAGAACCTATATAACACACTTGAGATGTAGAACCTATATACAACACACTTGAGATGTAGAACCTATATACACACACTTGAGATGTAGAACCTATATAACACACTTGAGATGTAGAACCTATATAACACACACTTGAGATGTAGAACCTATATAACAGCACTTGAGATGTAGAGCCTATATAACACACTTGAGATGTAGAACCTATATAACACACTTGAGATGTAGAACCTATATAACACACTTGAGATGTAGAACCTATATAACACGCTTGAGATGTAGAACCTATATAACACTTGAGATGTAGAACCTATATAACACACTTGAGATGTAGAACCTATATAACACACTTGAGATGTAGAACCTATATAACACACTTGAGATGTAGAACCTATATAACACACTTGAGATGTAGAGCCTATATAACACACTTGAGATGTAGAACCTATATAACACACTTGAGATGTAGAACCTATATAACACACTTGAGATGTAGAACCTATATAACACACTTGAGATGTAGAGCCTATATAACACATTGAGATGTAGAACCTATATAACACACTTGAGATGTAGAACCTATATAACACACTTGAGATGTAGAACCTATATAACACACTTGAGATGTAGAACCTATATAACACGCTTGAGATGTAGAACCTATATAACACACTTGAGATGTAGAACCTATATAACACACTTGAGATGTAGAACCTATATAACACACTTGAGATGTAGAACCTATATAACACGCTTGAGATGTAGAACCTATATAACACACTTGAGATGTAGAACCTATATAACACGCTTGAGATGTAGAGCCTATATAACACACTTGAGATGTAGAACCTATATAACACGCTTGAGATGTAGAACCTATATAACACACTTGAGATGTAGAACCTATAAACACTTGAGATGTAGAGCCTATATAACACGCTTGAGATGTAGAACCTATATAACACGCTTGAGATGTAGAACCTATATAACACACTTGAGATGTAGAACCTATATAACACGCTTGAGATGTAGAGCCTATATAACACACTTGAGATGTAGAACCTATATAACACGCTTGAGATGTAGAACCTATATAACACACTTGAGATGTAGAACCTATATAACACGCTTGAGATGTAGAACCTATATAACACACTTGAGATGTAGAACCTATAACACGCTTGAGATGTAGAGCCTATATAACACACTTGAGATGTAGAACCTATATAACACGCTTGAGATGTAGACCTATATAACACACTTGAGATGTAGAACCTATATAACACGCTTGAGATGTAGAACCTATATAACACACTTGAGATGTAGAACCTATATAACACGCTTGAGATGTAGAGCCTATATAACACACTTGAGATGTAGAACCTATATAACACACTTGAGATGTAGAACCTATATAACACGCTTGAGATGTAGAACCTATATAACACACTTGAGATGTAGAGCCTATATAACACACTTGAGATGTAGAACCTATATAACACACTTGAGATGTAGAACCTATATAACACACTTGAGATGTAGAACCTATATAACACACTTGAGATGTAGAACCTATAACACACTTGAGATGTAGAACCTATATAACACACTTGAGATGTAGAGCCTATATAACACACTTGAGATGTAGAACCTATATAACACACTTGAGATGTAGAGCCTATATAACACACTTGAGATGTAGAACCTATATAACACACTTGAGATGTAGAACCTATATAACACACTTGAGATGTAGAACCTATATAACACACTTGAGATGTAGAACCTATATAACACACTTGAGATGTAGAGCCTATATAACACACTTGAGATGTAGAACCTATATAACACACTTGAGATGTAACCTATTACACACTTGAGATGTAGAACCTATATAACACACTTGAGATGTAGAGCCTATATAACACACTTGAGATGTAGAACCTATATAACACACTTGAGATGTAGAACCTATATAACACGCTTGAGATGTAGAACCTATATAACACACTTGAGATGTAGAACCTATATAACACGCTTGAGATGTAGAGCCTATATAACACACTTGAGATGTAGAACCTATATACACGCTTGAGAATTGAGATGTAGAACCTATATAACACGCTTGAGATGTAGAACCTATATAACACACTTGAGATGTAGACCTATATAACACACTTGAGATGTAGAACCTATATAACACACTTGAGATGTAGAACCTATATAACACACTTGAGATGTAGAACCTATATAACACACTTGAGATGTAGAACCTATATAACACACTTGAGATGTAGAACCTATATAACACACTTGAGATGTAGACCTATATAACACACTTGAGATGTAGAACCTATATAACACACTTGAGATGTAGAACCTATATAACACTTGAGATGTAGAGCCTATATAACACACTTGAGATGTAGAACCTATATAACACACTTGAGATGTAGAACCTATATAACACACTTGAGATGTAGAACCTATATAACACACTTGAGATGTAGAACCTATATAACACACTTGAGATGTAGAACCTATATACACACTTGAGATGTAGAACCTATATAACACACACTTGAGATGTAGAACCTATATAACACGCTTGAGATGTAGAGCCTATATAACACACTTGAGATTGAGATGTAGAACCTATATAACACATTGAGATGTAGAACCTATAAACACTTGAGATGTAGAACCTATATAACACACTTGAGATGTAGAACCTATATAACACGCTTGAGATGTAGAACCTATATAACACACTTGAGATGTAGAACCTATATAACACACTTGAGATGTAGAACCTATATAACACGCTTGAGATGTAGAGCCTATATAACACGCTTGAGATGTAGAACCTATATAACACTTGAGATGTAGAACCTATATAACACACTTGAGATGTAGACCTATATAACACACTTGAGATGTAGACCTATAACACACTTGAGATGTAGAGCCTATATAACACACTTGAGATGTAGAACCTATAAACACGCTTGAGATGTAGAACCTATATAACACTTGAGATGTAGAACCTAATAACACACTTGAGATGTAGAACCTATAAACACACTTGAGATGTAGAACCTATATAACACACTTGAGATGTAGAACCTATATAACACACTTGAGATGTAGAACCTATATAACACACTTGAGATGTAGAACCTATATAACACACTTGAGATGTAGAGCCTATATAACACACTTGAGATGTAGAGCCTATAACACGCTTGAGATGTAGAACCATATAACACACTTGAGATGTAGAGCCTATATAACACACTTGAGATGTAGACCTATATAACACACTTGAGATGTAGAACCTATATAACACACTTGAGATGTAGAACCTATATAACACACTTGAGATGTAGAACCTATATAACACACTTGAGATGTAGAGCCTATATAACACGCTTGAGATGTAGAACCTATATAACACACTTGAGATGTAGAGCCTATATAACACACTTGAGATGTAGAACCTATATAACACACTTGAGATGTAGAACCTATATAACACACTTGAGATGTAGAACCATATAACACACTTGAGATGTAGAACCTATATAACACACTTGAGATGTAGAACCTATATAACACACTTGAGATGTTAGAACCTATATAACACACTTGAGATGTAGAACCTATATACACACTTGAGATGTAGAGCCTATATAACACACTTGAGATGTAGAACCTATATAACACACTTGAGATGTAGAACCTATATAACACACTTGAGATGTAGAACCTATATAACACACTTGAGATGTAGAGCCTATATAACACACTTGAGATGTAGAACCTATAGAACACACTTGAGATGTAGAACCTATATGACACACTTGAGATGTAGAACCTATATAACACACTTGAGATGTAGAACCTATATAACACACTTGAGATGTAGAACCTATATAACACACACTTGAGATGTAGAACCTATATAACACACACTTGAGATGTAGAACCTATATAACACACTTGAGATGTAGAACCTATACAACACACTTGAGATGTAGAACCTATATAACACACTTGAGATGTAGAACCTATATAACACACTTGAGATGTAGAACCTATATAACACACTTGAGATGTAGAACCTATATAACACACTTGAGATGTAGAACCTATATAACACACTTGAGATGTAGAACCTATAACACACTTGAGATGTAGAACCTAAACACACTTGAGATGTAGAACCTATATAACACACTTGAGATGTAGAGCCTATATAACACATTGAGATGTAGAACCTATATAACAAACTTGAGATGTAGAACCTATATAACACACTTGAGATGTAGAACCTAATAACACACTTGAGATGTAGAACCTATATAACACACTTGAGATGTAGAACCTATTAACAAACTTGAGATGTAGAACCTATATAACACACTTGAGATGTAGAACCTATATAACACATTGAGATGTAGAACCTATATTACACGCTGAGCTGTAGTAGAACCTATATAACACACTTGAGATGTAGAACCTATATAACACACTTCAGATGTAGAACCTATATAACACACTTGAGATGTAGAACCTATATAACACGCTTGAGATGTAGAACCTATATAACACACTTGAGATGTAGAACCTATATAACACACTTGAGATGTAGAACCTATAAACATGCTTGAGATGTAGAACCTATATAACATGCTTGAGATGTAGAGCCTATATAACACACACTTGAGATGTAGAACCTATATAACACACTTGAGATGTAGAACCTATATAACACACTTGAGATGTAGAACCTATATAACACACTTGAGATGTAGAACCTATATAACACGCTTGAGATGTAGAACCTATATAACACCACTTGAGATGTAGAACCTATATAACACACTTGAGATGTAGAACCTATAACACACTTGAGATGTAGAACCTATATAACACGCTTGAGATGTAGAACCTATATAACACACTTGAGATGTAGAACCTATATAACACACTTGAGATGTAGAACCTATATAACATGCTTGAGATGTAGAACCTATATAAGATGCTTGAGATGTAGAGCCTATATAACACACTTGAGATGTAGAACCTATATAACACACTTGAGATGTAGAACCTATATAACACACTTGAGATGTAGAGCCTATATAACACACTTGAGATGTAGAACCTATATAACACACTTGAGATGTAGAACCTATATAACACACTTGAGATGTAGAGCCTATATAACACACTTGAGATGTAGAGCCTATATAACACTTGAGATGTAGAACCTATAGAACACACTTGAGATGTAGAACCTATATGACACACTTGAGATGTAGAACCTATATAACACACTTGAGATGTAGAACCTATATAACACACTTGAGATGTAGAACCTATATAACACACACTTGAGATGTAGAACCTATATAACACACACTTGAGATGTAGAACCTATATAACACACTTGAGATGTAGAACCTATACAACACACTTGAGATGTAGAACCTATATAACACACTTGAGATGTAGAACCTATATAACACACTTGAGATGTAGAACCTATATAACACACTTGAGATGTAGAACCTATATAACACACTTGAGATGTAGAACCTATATAACACACTTGAGATGTAGAACCTATATAACACACTTGAGATGTAGAACCTATATAACACACTTGAGATGTAGAACCTATATAACACACTTGAGATGTAGAGCCTATATAACACACACTTGAGATGTAGAACCTATATAACACACTTGAGATGTAGAACCTATATAACACTTGAGATGTAGAACCTATATGACACACTTGAGATGTTAGAACCTATAAACGCTTGAGATGTAGAACCTATATAAACACACTTGAGATGTAGAACCTATATAACACACCCAGATGTAGAACCTATATAACACACTTGAGATGTAGAACCTATATAACACGCTTGAGATGTAGAACCTATATAACACTTGAGATGTAGAACCTATAACACATTGAGATGTAAGAACTAGATATATAACACACACTTGAGATGTAGAACCTATATAACACACTTGAGATGTAGAACCTATATAACACACTTGAGATGTAGAACCTATATAACACACTTGAGATGTAGAACCTATATAACATGCTTGAGATGTAGAACCTATATAACATGCTTGAGATGTAGAGCCTATATAACACACTTGAGATGTAGAACCTATATAACACACTTGAGATGTAGAACCTATATAACACACTTGAGATGTAGAGCCTATATAACACACTTGAGATGTAGAACCTATATAACACACTTGAGATGTAGAACCTATATAACACACTTGAGATGTAGAGCCTATATAACACACTTGAGATGTAGAACCTATATAACACACTTGAGATGTAGAACCTATATAACACACTTGAGATGTAAAACCTATATAACACGCTTGAGATGTAGAGCCTATATAACACACTTGAGATGTAGAACCTATATAACACACTTGAGATGTAGAACCTATATAACACGCTTGAGATGTAGAACCTATATAACACGCTTGAGATGTAGAGCCTATATAACACACTTGAGATGTAGAACCTATATAACACACTTGAGATGTAGAACCTATATAACACACTTGAGATGTAGAACCTATATAACACACTTGAGATGTAGAACCTATATAACACGCTTGAGATGTAGAACCTATATAACACTTGAGATGTAGAGCCTATATAACACACTTGAGATGTAGAACCTATATAACACACTTGAGATGTAGAACCTATATAACACACTTGAGATGTAGAACCTATATAACACACTTGAGATGTAGAACCTATATAACACACTTGAGATGTAGAACCTATATAACACACACTTGAGATGTAGAACCTATATAACACACACTTGAGATGTAGAACCTATATAACACACACTTGAGATGTAGAACCTATATAACACACTTGAGATGTAGAACCTATATAACACACTTGAGATGTAGAACCTATATAACACACTTGAGATGTAGAACCTATATACACACTTGAGATGTAGAACCTATATAACACACTTGAGATGTAGAACCTATATAACACACTTGAGATGTAGAACCTATATGACACACTTGAGATGTAGAACCTATATAACACACTTGAGATGTAGAACCTATATAACACACTTGAGATGTAGAACCTATATAACACACTTGAGATGTAGAACCTATATAACACACTTGAGATGTAGAGCCTATATAACAACACACTTGAGATGTAGAACCTATATAACACACTTGAGATGTAGAACCTATATAACACACTTGAGATGTAGAACCTATATAACACACTTGAGATGTAGAACCTATATAACACGCTTGAGATGTAGAACCTATATAACACACTTGAGATGTAGAACCTATATAACACACTTGAGATGTAGAACCTATATAACACACTTGAGATGTAGAACCTATATAACACGCTTGAGATGTAGAACCTATATAACACACTTGAGATGTAGAACCTATATAACACACTTGAGATGTAGAACCTATATAACATGCTTGAGATGTAGAACCTATATAACATGCTTGAGATGTAGAGCCTATATAACACACTTGAGATGTAGAACCTATATAACACACTTGAGATGTAGAACCTATATAACACACTTGAGATGTAGAACCTATATAACACACTTGAGATGTAGAACCTATATAACACACTTGAGATGTAGAACCTATATAACACACTTGAGATGTAGAACCTATATAACACACTTGAGATGTAGAACCTATATAACACACTTGAGATGTAGAACCTATAAACACGTTGAGATGTAGAACCTATATAACACACTTGAGATGTAGAACCTATATAACACACTTGAGATGTAGAACCTATATAACATGCTTGAGATGTAGAACCTATATAACACGCTTGAGATGTAGAGCCTATATAACACACTTGAGATGTAGAACCTATATAACAAACTTGAGATGTAGAACCTATATAACACACTTGAGATGTAGAGCCTATATAACACACTTGAGATGTAGAACCTATATAACACACTTGAGATGTAGAACCTATATAACACACTTGAGATGTAGAGCCTTATAACACACTTGAGATGTAGAACCTATATAACACACTTGAGAGATGTAGAACCTATATAACACACTTGAGATGTAGACCTATAAACACGCTTGAGATGTAGAGCCTATATAACACACTTGAGATGTAGAACCTATATAACACACTTGAGATGTAGAACCTATATAACACGCTTGAGATGTAGAACCTATATAACACGCTTGAGATGTAGAGCCTATATAACACACTTGAGATGTAGAACCTATATAACACGCTTGAGATGTAGAACCTATATAACACACTTGAGATGTAGAACCTATATAACACACTTGAGATGTAGAACCTATATAACATGCTTGAGATGTAGAACCTATATAACACGCTTGAGATGTAGAGCCTATATAACACGCTTGAGATGTAGAACCTATATAACACAATTGATGTAGAACCTATATAACACACTTGAGATGTAGAACCTATATAACACACTTGAGATGTAGAACCTATATAACACGCTTGAGATGTAGAACCTATATAACACACTTGAGATGTAGAGCCTATATAACACACTTGAGATGTAGAGCCTATATAACACACTTGAGATGTAGAACCTATATAACACACTTGAGATGTAGAGCCTATATAACACACTTGAGATGTAGAACCTATATAACACACTTGAGATGTAGAACCTATATAACACACTTGAGATGTAGAACCTATATAACACACTTGAGATGTAGAACCTATATAACACACACTTGAGATGTAGAGCCTATATAACACACTTGAGATGTAGAGCCTATATAACACACTTGAGATGTAGAACCTATATAACACACTTGAGATGTAGAACCTATATAACACGCTTGAGATGTAGAACCTATATAACACACTTGAGATGTAGAACCTATATAACACACTTGAGATGTAGAACCTATATAACACGCTTGAGATGTAGAACCTATATAACACACATAAGATGTAGAACCTATATAACACACTTGAGATGTAGAACCTATATAACACACTTGAGATGTAGAGCCTATATAACACACTTGAGATGTAGAACCTATATAACACACTTGAGATGTAGAACCTATATAACACACTTGAGATGTAGAGCCTATATAACACACTTGAGATGTAGAACCTATATAACACACTTGAGATGTAGAACCTATATAACACACTTGAGATGTAGAGCCTATATAACACACTTGAGATGTAGAGCCTATATAACACACTTGAGATGTAGAACCTATATAACACACTTGAGATGTAGAGCCTATATAACACACTTGAGATGTAGAACCTATATAACACACTTGAGATGTAGAACCTATATAACACACTTGAGATGTAGAACCTATATACACACGCTGAGATGTAGAACCATATAACACACTTGAGATGTAGAACCTATATAACACACTTGAGATGTAGAACCTATATAACACACTTGAGATGTAGAACCTATATAACACGCTTGAGATGTAGAACCTATAAACACACTTGAGATGTAGACCTATAACACACTTGAGATGAGAACGAAACCTACACGCTTGAGATGTAGAGCCTATATAACACACTTGAGATGTAGAACCTATATAACACACTTGAGATGTAGAACCTATATAACACGCTTGAGATGTAGAACCTATATAACACACTTGAGATGTAGAGCCTATATAACACACTTGAGATGTAGAACCTATATAACACACTTGAGATGTAGAACCTATATAACACGCTTGAGATGTAGAACCTATATAACACGCTTGAGATGTAGAACCTATATAACACACTTGAGATGTAGAACCTATATAACACACTTGAGATGTAGAACCTATATAACACACTTGAGATGTAGAGCCTATATAACACTTGAGATGTAGAACCTATATAACACACTTGAGATGTAGAACCTATATAACACACTTGAGATGTAGAATCTATATAACACGCTTGAGATGTAGAACCTATATAACACACTTGAGATGTAGAACCTATATAACACACTTGAGATGTAGAGCCTATATAACACACTTGAGATGTAGAACCTATATAACACACTTGAGATGTAGACTATATAACAGCTTGAGATGTAGAGCTATATAACACACTTGAGATGTAGAACCTATATAACACACCTTGAGATGTAGAACCTATATAACACGCTGAGATGTAGAACCTATATACACACTTGAGATGTAGAGCCTATATAACACACTTGAGATGTAGAAACCTATATAACACACTTGAGATGTAGAACCTATATAACACGCTTGAGATGTAGAACCTATATAACACACTTGAGATGTAGAACCTATATAACACACTGAGATGTAGAACCTATATAACACGCTTGAGATGTAGAACCTATATAACACACTTGAGATGTAGAACCTATATAACCACTTGAGATGTAGAACCTATATAACACTTGAGATGTAGAACCTATAACACCTTGAGATGTAGAACCTATATAACACACTTGAGATGTAGAACCATTAACACGCTTGAGATGTAGAGCCTATATAACCACTTGAGATGTAGAACCTATATAACCACGCTTGAGATGTAGAACCTATATAACACGCTTGAGATGTAGAACCTATTACACACCTTGAGATGTAGAACCTATATAACACACTTGAGATGTAGAAACCTATATAACACGCTTGAGATGTAGAGCCTATATACACACTTGAGATGTAGAACCTATATAACACACACTTGAGATGTAGAA
>NW_022987504.1:10000-23860 GCF_902827165.1 Trematomus bernacchii | reverse complement strand
GGGTGTGGGGTGTGCTGTATCGTGTATGTGTGTGTGTGTGTTGCTGGTGTGGTGCTGTGTCTGTGTATGTTGTATGTGTTGTGTGTATATGTGTGCTTGTGTGTGGTCTGTGTAGGTGTGTGGGTCTGTTGTAGTGTGTGCTGTCGTGTGTTGTGTGTTTGTGTGTGTGTGTGTGTATGTGTGGTGTGTGTGTGTGTGCTGTCTGTCTGTGTATGTGTGTATGTGTCTGTGTCTGTGTGTGTGTGTGTGTGTGTGGTGTGTGTGTGTGTGTGTGTGTGTGTGTGTGTGTGTGTGTGTGTGTGTGTGTGTGTGTGTGTGTGTGTCTTCCCTAGAGCAAGTGGTGCTGCTCTGCATGAATGGGTGAATGACTCGTAGTTTGTAAAGATATATATATATATGAATCTAGATATCTGGTTGAACTGAAATAGGAGATGGATGTCCATTCAGTGGAGGAGTGGGAAACGACTCGATGGCGTCACATCCTCACATCTATAACCACCTCTCCTTTAGTTTCAGATGAAATACAGACAAACTTTCCTCTGGTTTGTTTTTATGTTGAAAAACACGACACAGCAGCTTTTGGGCATGGATAAACGATTGTTTTCCGCTTGGTGCCGATGCTTTGTTGGTTGTTAGTTTGTAAAGAGCTTTGAGGGGTCGTGAAGATAAAGAGATTTATAAATACAGAACATGTGTGTGTGTTTGAGGCCATGTTTGTTCTTCATCGTGGCTCAACAATCTGCACCAGTCAGACCTGGTGTGTGTTGAGCCACGAAATAAGAGCACAACAAACGGCTGCTTTCTGCTTCCTCTGATGGAGGCGGCTGAGTGACCTTTCCTGTGTGTGTGTGTGTGCGTGCGTGCGTGCGTGCGTGCGTGCGTGCGTGCGTGCGTGCGTGCGGTCTGTCCGTAATGAAGTGACATGATGTCGGTGAGCTGACTCTCTGCAGCAGAATCTGACACCGCCGGCATCACGAGACGATGTTAGAGGCTTCTGGTCCCTTCAGATCAGAAGAACGTAAAGCAGGGTGTGATATATACATGGATAACATATGTGCCTCAGATTACTACGATGAGACCGTTTTAAGGGATATTAAAACGCATGTATTCTTTGCAAACCCAAAGCTTACAGTAATTAATGACACGTGTATATTTCGTTGAATTCTCCTCACGTTAATTACCCTCTACTGCTTCCTCTCTCCATGTTTAGCTTCTAGTATTGATTATTTCTACTCTTTCATTTCTACTTCTCTGCAGTGCCTTGTGTCCCAATATGGGATCAATAAAGTACCTCTTACCTTACCTCCATACTTCAGACACGATGCTTCAGACGGGCAGAAAGAAGAAGCTGATAATTGTTGTGTTAATATTTTGTATATTTTGTAAACTTGTGTAATTCTTAGTATCTTTAATAGTCTTTGTATGCATGCTTCTTGGTTAACAGGAGGCTGTCTGTGGCTCTTTTCTCTTGCTCGAACACGTGCACATTTCCCCTCTGTGGGACGGATAAAGGTATTCTGATTTATGTTAGATAATGTTATTGATTTGTAAAAAGAAAAGAGGAGAAGTCAGATCCGAATGTCCTCATTTGGAAATCACAGCAAAGTGACATATCAGGTTAAAGGAAAGCTAGCATGTTAAATATAGAGACCAAGCACACATTTACAAAACACCAATAGAGACAAAGAAGAACACATCCATGCCTAAAATATGAGTACAGAAAAAGGCAGGTCCCTCTTCGTCTATCTGTTCACACGGCTACCTCTCAGCCTCAGAGCGCCGGGGATTACAGCGTCCCCTGAACGCCTCGTGTGGGCCGAGAGACTCAGAACAACATTCTGCACAAAGACTGCTGCTGGCATTATGTTTCCCCGCAGCTCATTACACCGTTAGCTGGCGTAATGCGATTATCCGTCCTCTTCCTGTGTTCCTGCAGACGCCTCAGAGCAAAGACGCTAATTGACCCCCGGTGCGGCGTCAATGGGGGACGGCCGTCGCTCATTGTGGTTTTGTTTGGAGACACGGAGGCAGCATTAGGCTCTGTTCCACCACGGGAGGATTTATTCACCAGGGACGGCTGCAAACAGAATGTGTGTGTTTGTGTGAATTCTCTTGTTTTCCTCACCTTGTGGGGACCAAACCCTGAGGTCCCACTCATTTTCTGGGGACCCAAAAAGTCCTGGGGATTTCTGTTACCTTAAATGCCTCGGAAAACTACTATGAGACAGTTTAAGGGATATTAAAACGCATGTATTATAAACCATCCCAAAGCTTACAGTAATTAATGATATGCGCAATGTTTTCTCGTTTTCATCACCTTGTGGGGACCAAACCCTGAGGTCCCACACATTTTCTAGGGACCCCTAAAAGTCCAGTACAGTTTTTTTGCATTATATTTAATTTAGCTATTATTCAAAGAAATGTACACAGTTTAATACCATAATGCATGTTTATGGGAGCAGTTTGGGGTTAAATATCCTGCCCGGAGACACTTTGACACGTTGCAAAGGTTCTGATTGGACGATACTCACTTACAGCATGCTCCTTGATCTATGACTGGGGTTAAATTAACATGTCTTACACAACACTAGCTTCTACATATGTACGATAAAACGTCAATTGCACAACACAAACTTTTGTGTGGATTTAGGCGCCCCCTGTGGAGAGAAGCGGTAGTGTTTCTCTTATCCTCGTGACATAAAGATTTAAATCTGGTTAGGGCGCGTATATAAAATATATTAAAGTATTTTTTTATCTGTTTTATTATTTACCTTTCCAGGTTTAGCTATTATGTCCAGATTACTGATAGTATTTATACTAAATCTCAGTATTGTGTTATTATATACTGTGAAAGCACCAGAAATCATCTACCATACACTTGCGTTGCATTATCGATATCGAGGTATCTGTAGGAAATATTGTGATATTTTTTCCATATTGCCTATCCCAAGCTAAAGGTGTAATTGGAACACTATGTTCGGCTAACACAGAAAAAGGGAATTGAGACGAAATGTTTCTCTGTGATTAAGGCTAGGACAAATGGGGGAGGGGGATCAAATCAGGTTAGAGGCCTCTGAAGGAGAGTGCATTTAGTGTGTGTGTGTGTGTGTGTGTGTGTGTGTGTGTGTGTGTGTGTGTGTGTGTGTGTGTGTGTGTGTGTGTGTGTGTGTGTGTGTGTGTGTGTGTGTGTGTGTGTGTGTGTGTGTGTGTGTGTGTGTGTGTGTGTGTATTGATCCACTGAAGCAGCATCAGACTGACTCTTGGCTCTGAACCTCTCTCACAGCTGTTTCTCATCGTCTGTCGTTTAAATGAAACCGTGAGACTTACAGCTCAGTGTGAACACTGCAGCAGCGTCGCCTCTCATAATCGGGCTTTTATGTTATATCTGTCCTTTTTTCTTACTTCAGAACACATTGGACCAGATGCAAAGACACAGATGTTCTTAAAGAGGCCCTCTTCTGCTTTCTGTGGTGTTCCCTCTCCTGTAGTTCTGTATGTTTGTGTGCATGTAAAGGGTCTACAAAGGCTAAAATCCCAAAGTGACATCTCTTAGCGGTTGACCAATCAAAACAGAGATGTTGTTATCGACAAGTATGTGATTAAATTGATTAAATCGGTGTCACAAGAGTATCATCCAGTAGGAATATTTCCTCTTGATGGCGTCTCTGTCTCGTCTGAGAAACTGGAACCAGCAAACGTTTTATAATTGCCTCCAAAACTAATCTAAAATCAAAGTGACAGATTCATTTTCTGCAGATCGACTTAACGTCCATCGGACTAATCATTTCCGCACTATACAGGACACACACACGCACGCACACACACACACACACACACACACACACACACACACACACACACACACACACACACACACACACACACACACACACACACACACACACACACACACATCAAAGGAGACACTGCCTTCAGAGTGATGGAGGAAGCAGCCGGAGGGAAGAGCTACTGTGACTGAAGTGCTTTCTAATCTCACAATGGTGTGTGTGTGTGTGTGCGTGCATGCGTGTGTGTGTGTGTGCGTGTGTGTGTGTGTGTGTGTGTGTGTGTGTGTGTGTGTGTGTGCAGTGATGTGGGGTCTTTTCTTGGCGACACATCAAGTAAATCTGGTTTCTGCTGAAGCAGAGGAGAGCGGCAGGAAATGGGATTGACTTCCTGTCTGCGAGAGCATCAGAGCGACACACTTAGAAAATATAGAACTGCGACTAAATATTATTACCATCATCAGTTCATCTGTACAGTTTCTGCTTTATTAGTTCATGTGTTGGGCTGGAAAATGTTAGAAAAGACCCTTTAAATATAGTTTTATGCCAAAGAAATGAGCTAACAGTCATTTTTGAGGATTCAGAACCGGAGAAATGTTGGTATGTTTAACTTAAATTAATATCCATATGCTTTTAATCTCTAACAGTCAGTCAACTCATTAGGTTTAAGCTCTTACAATATTCAATGTGCTATAATAAGCATCACATCTTCACAGTTTAGTACAACAACACAGACACACTAAACAACAACACAGACACACTAAACAACAACACAGACGCACTAAACAACAACACAGACGCACTAAACAACAACACAGACACACTAAACAACAACACAGACACACTAAACAACAACACAGACGCACTAAACAACAACACATGCACAGACACACTAAACAACAACACATGCACAGACACACTAAACCAGTGGTTCTCAAATGGGGGTACGCGGACCCCTAGGGGTACGTTGGAGTACTGCAGGGGGTACGTGAGATTTATTTTATGTTAATGAAAAAAAAAAGAAAAAAAAATAGATAAATAAATAAATAGATAAATAGATAAATATACCAATTTTAGGAAAAGTAACGAAGTTTGAGCAGTGTGGGTTTTATATGAACAGAGTTACACATATTTCAAAACACGAAGTGTAATAACTGCAGGTGCCTCCCTGTCAGAATGACAAAGATCCTCAGAGAAGCACAAGCCCATGTTTCTCACTACATTGTAAGTACAACTTATTAAACAGATTAGTTCAATGCAACTAATGTCGTCTTAGTGTTATTGCATGATGTTGAAATTGGTTTGCCATGAATTTAGTGATGGATTGTAATCATTTGAAATGTAGCATTTAAGTGTTTCTCAGTTACATGTTGTTGTTTTAATAAATCAGACTCTGATGGTGCAGCACTGTACTGTACCTCTTTATATAGGATTTTTGTCCCTAACAAATAGTTGTTGCGCTGATCAGGGGGTACTTGGCTGAATCATTTTTTCAAAGGGGGTACATGATTGAAAAAAGTTTGAGAATCACTGACTGCACTAAACAATAACACAGACACACTGAACAACAACACATGCACACTAAACAATAACACAGACACACTAAACAACAACACAGACACACTAAACAACAACACATGCACACTAAACAACACATGCACCGACACACTAAACAACAACCCAAACCGGAGCTGCAGGTCTTCTGACTGCAGAGGCCTGTACTACGAAGCTGGATTTTCGCTTAGCCGGCTGACTTCAGGGAAATCTCGGGCTTTCCGGTCCTACGACGCTGGTTCTCTTTTTAGCGGGCTAGATCTCCATGGTAACTTATGCTGAGCGGCTAACCTGCTCCGGAGCAGGTTAGGTTGCAGGCTAAGAGATCAACTCAGTGAAAGCACCGCCTGCTGACCAATCAGAGCTCCGTGTGCAGAGTTTAAAGATATCAATTCATATTACAGGATAGAGGAAATACAGAAAAACTGCCGTTGCAGGAAAGACAGCCGGCAAAAATCACCTGACTGTGTGAACGTGAAAATTAATAGAATATCCCCTCCTCCCATCTTCAGAGCAATCTGACTATTATAATATTAGCGTTAAGAAAGCTTACTTAAATATCTGCCACAACATAAGTAACCGGATCAGAGTAACATTACGTACAGTCCGCGGCACTGTGAGTGCAGACGTCGATGTGTCCCATTATCATTCATATCATATCACATCATAATGTATCATATATTTCCTTATCTGAGTCAGCTGAGCCGTATCTGGCCGTGCAACACTCTCAGTGTCACATACTGGATGCAGAAGTATTATTTTAAGCAACACATTAAGTTGACGAAACACTTGAGTCAAATGTAATTAAAGTCAGATCGTGTCTTAGACGGGGCAGTGATATCATAAACCTGTTAATGTACGCATTCAAACACTTTCTCTGTTACCAGCTGTATTCACCTTGCAGGTGCAGCTATGTGGCTTTGATCCTGGATAAAGTGTTTAAGTCATGGATGTTTAAAGTTTAACTTCTTCATATTTGACTAATATTAAAGTTCACTTTTCATTCAGGAAGTATGACGCTGCGCTGTCAGTACGCTTGTCCATGTTTGAGATTGGTCGAATGCTCCAGATACCACCCCTTTCATGTGAACGCGCACCTAACTAGATAGGACACGGCTGGCTTGAGCGATCCACTTGATAACCAGCGTCGTAGTACAGTTTAGCGAGAGCGCGTATGTTTTTGATTGGGCCAACCGGCTAACTCAAACATATCCAGGTTAGGTTGAACCAGCTTCGTAGTACAGGCCTCAGATCTCTCTGAGCAGCAGCTGAAGTGAATTAATTCATAAAATGAATTCAGACTTGATGACGTCTCTCTGACCTGCATGTGTTTTCTCCTGAGATGAGATTGACTTCATTCACATTGTGTTGCAGCGTTGACAAGGCCATGATCGTGAGTTACACATCAGATCAAATAATGAGATGTTTATCCTTATAATGTCCAGAAAAGGCATGAATAAATGTATCCGAGTTAAACACATGTAACAGAGTATAAGCATATCATTTGGATTTCGTCTGTCAAAATAACGAATAAAAAGAATATTAAAAATAAATAAATACATATTTCCACATTTAGGTTTATTTACATATATATATAAAACATAAACAGTAAATATAAACACATCAACAATGAAGAGATATACTGTATATCTATATAGTGTTTAAGCAATATAATACACAGTATAACATATACAGAATAAGTTAGAATACACTAAAGTAGAGGAAACTAAATATATGCATTTCACAAGCCTTCAGGTCGCATTTGTTTGAACCAGAAACACAAAGAGCTGAAGGCAGCCGCTGACCACTGTGTGTGTGTGTGTGTGTGTGTGTGTGTGTGTGTGTGTGTGTGTGTGTGTGTGTGTGTGTGTGTGTGTGTGTGTGTGTGTATGTGTGTGTGTGTGTGTGTGTGTGTGTGTGTGTGTGTGTGTGTGTGTGTGTGTGTCCAGATAAGCAGCAGGCTCTTGCTCTTCCCATTAGGCCGGCTGAAGAAGGATGACATGACTTCTGTTTCCCACAGCCTCCCCTACTCATCACACACACACACACACACACACACACACACACACACACACGCACACACACACACACACACACACACACACACACACACACACACGCACACACACACACACACACACACACACACACACACACACACACACACACACACTCTGCAGGGTTAAGTGTAGGTTAAGTGTTGAGTGTCTGACATGATGTGTATCTGTGAGAGATTCATTTTGGAGAACAAACACATTTATTTCTCCAGTGCAGAGTTTCTAATGTGGCTTTAATACAGAGAGGTGCAGGAATGAGTCCTAAACCCTGCCACGAGTCAGCATTTCATCACTTCCTGTCCCCTTGACTAGAGGTCAATGGTTTTCTGAATGTGTTTTTGGTTGTTAGCCTGAAATAAGGTCTGTGGTTAACACAAGCTCAAGAGATTTTAACGGTTTGTGCTATGACATGAAATACATCAGTACATTTAAGATTTTAAAACGGTGGTTGCTAACAAGTGTCTAAAAGAGACGACTAAACGTCATCACGCCCAACATTAGCCACCTTTAGCTTAGCGGTGGTGACGTGAAGTCATGTGACCGTGCTGTAGTTCCTTTATAGCCCAACATTAGCCACCTTTAGCTTAGCGGTGGTAACGTGAAGTCATGTGACCGTGCTGTAGTTCCTTTATAGCCCAACATTAGCCACCTTTAGCTTAGCGGTGGTGACGTGAAGTCATGTGACCATGCTGTAGTTCCTTTATAGCCCAACATTAGCCACCTTTAGCTTAGCGGTGGTGACGTGAAGTCATGTGACCGTGCTGTAGTTCCTTTATAGCCCAACATTAGCCACCTTTAGCTTAGCGGTGGTGACGTGAAGTCATGTGACCGTGCTGTAGTTCCTTTATACAGGGTTGCCAACTCTCACGCATCTGGCGTGTGACACGCTTTCACTCTCAATCTCACGCTCTCACGCTGCCCAAACTATTCTCACGCCAAAAACAAGAATAGCCTACCGAAGACTAGAAACGGTTTTGAAAACTTTTGTCACGTAGTGATCGTCTTCTCAATAGAACATCTTTGATAATGTCTTCTGGCCAATCAGAATCACGATAACGGCGTGGTGTTGTTGCAGGAAGTCCTGACGGAGAATACTTTTGCGGTAGTACATCTCTATACATCGATACAACATTACGTGTTGATAGAAATCAACACGTAATGAAATAAGACCCCACGGTTTGATGATTGATAGGTGTGTGGGCTGTCTTTCATCTTGACACACAGAACAATGGGGGCTATCCACCCTTATCCACAATGTAAAGTAATTCACACAGCCTCTTCCCTCTTCTCTCTGTGAGGAGCAGCACTGCTGCAGCAGGTTCAGCTTTCAGAACAAAGTCACACAAAGCTAAAATGGCATTCATTTTTTTAAATATGTCGTGTAGTAATAGATTTATTTATTTTTCTTCTCAAGAGAGTACCAGAATGTGTATTTTATGTTAGTATTTAAAAAAATCTCCTGGGGGAGAATCCCCCCGGACCCCCCTGCAGGGGTTGGGTCTTCAGCATGCCTTTCACTTGTGGGGAAATTGCAGGATTGGCTCCAGGTCGCCCTTTTTATTTACTACAAGACAAATGTGCCTTTTTATTTCATACAGTTCAATTTGGATTGAGACAGGGAAATAATCTAAACCTCACGCGTGGCGTTTCACTGTCGGGGGGAGCGTGTATGTAATTACATTGCAAATACTGACTTGAGCCCCACCACTGTATGGGTTAGCCCTACCATAGATTACCCAACAAAAATGCTCTGGAGCCGCAACTGCCGACCCGTATTGCGCATGCGCAGATCTAAGATCCAGTAGAAATGATAAAAAAGTAAAAGTCTGCTGCTTATTGTTCTACTAGGCCAAAATAGAGTCAAAGAGTATATGAGAGTGAGAGTGTATATATATTTGGCAGTTTGGAGGAAGTCTGTAGATTTGTTTGTGTGTGTGTGTTTCATGTATAGGCCTCTCACGATAATTAATTTTGTTGGATACATTTTCCTGGAAATGATTGCGATAAACGATAATATTGTCGGCACCGTTGTATGACCATTTTAGACCACTGACATAATGATAATATATAATAATAATTCAAGTACATCCTTTCAAACTGCTAGTCACATCCTCATGTAAATGGCAATTTATCGAGGTCAGAAAAGTTATCGAGTTCATTTTTATTTATCGTACGATAAGTCAATTAATTGCTTATCGCGACAGGCACACAATAAAACAGTGGAAACAAACATGTCTGACTTTCATTAGTGAATGAAACTGTGTGCCCTTTATAGTCTGTGTCCATTATTGTGTATTTGTATATATTGTATATATATCCTATATATATGCTAAGGTCACGCTGCTGACACGATAGCAGTCATTTCGTGCGCATATGTGTAATTAAACCGAATTAAACCCATGATATCAAAATCTCACTCCAGCCAGGTACCCAAAGTTGGCAACCCTGCTTTATAGCCCAACATTAGCCACCTTTAGCTTAGCGGTGGTGACGTGAAGTCATGTGACCGTGCTGTAGTTCCTTTATAGCCCAACATTAGCCACCTTTAGCTTAGCGGTGGTGATGTGAAGTCATGTGACCGTGCTGTAGTTCCTTTATAGCCCAACATTAGCCACCTTTAGCTTAGCGGTGGTGACGTGAAGTCATGTGACCGTGCTGTAGTTCCTTTATAGCCCAACATTAGCCTCCTTTAGCTTAGCGGTAGTTCCTTTATAGCCCAACATTAGCCACCTTTAGCTTAGCGGTGGTGATGTGAAGTCATGTGACCGTGCTGTAGTTCCTTTATAGCCCAACATTAGCCACCTTTAGCTTAGCGGTGGTGACGTGAAGTCATGTGACCGTGCTGTAGTTCCTTTATAGCCCAACATTAGCCACCTTTAGCTTAGCGGTGGTGACGTGAAGTCATGTGACCGTGCTTGTAGTTCCTTTATAGCCCAACATTAGCCACCTTTAGCTTAGCGGTGGTGACGTGAAGTCATATGACCGTGCTGTAGTTCCTTTATAGCCCAACATTAGCCTCCTTTAGCTTAGCGGTGGTGACGTGAAGTCATGTGACCGTGCTGTAGTTCCTTTATAGCCCAACATTAGCTTCCTTTAGCTTAGCGGTGGTGACGTGAAGTCATGTGACCGTGCTGTAGTTCCTTTATAGCCCAACATTAGCTTCCTTTAGCTTAGCGGTGGTGACGTGAAGTCATGTGACCGTGCTGTAGTTCCTTTATAGCCCAACATTAGCCTCCTTTAGCATGAAGTCATGTGATGGTCTGACTTATATGAACCCTGATCTGTCTTCCTTTGTTGAATCCAGTCTGAACGTTCACTCTATCTGACGTGTGTGTGACAGTATGGCTTGTGTGTGTGTGTGTGTGTGTGTGTGTGTGTGTGTGTGTGTGTGTGTGTGTGTGTGTGTGTGTGTGTGTGTGTGTGTGTGTGTGTGTGTGTGTGTGTGTGTGTGTGTGTGTGTGTGTGTGTGTGACAGTAATGGCTGCTGGGAGCGTCTCCTGCTCCGATGCTTCTCTCTGATGAAAACTCTCGGACAGCTTCCTGTCTCCTGCAGACACATCTCACACCAGACTACAGCTCCCAGAATGCATCTATCCCCGAGCTCCTCTCACAGGGCCCCTCAGTGTTTGATGGATTGTAATAGAGTGGCGAAGTCCCTTCCCTTCCGGTGGACCTCCATGGGACCTTATTTCGGAAAAATTATGTATTGAAGTCAATGGAGAGAGAAAGATTATCTTTCGATCCCGTTTGAATTGTGCCATGAATTACACATATGATGTTTGTCAATTTAAAAGATAATTTTGCAAGTCAAAAAAAAAAAAATGTGTCGTAAAACTGTGAAGTAACACATTTGTTTGTGTGAAACGCTCAATGAACTACATCTCTGGTCTCACACGTCACCAAGATGGCCGTCACTACTGTCTTGTCAACTAAACGATTGGCTACCCTCACTATCACCACAATGAAACACGTCCTGAAGAATGTCATGCAAAGCTGCCTGCCTGCCTTCCTTTGATTCTCTCTGAACTGCCTGGTCGTTTTAATGTTTAATGTCAACCATTTGTGCAGATAGCATGAAGTAGAGAAGATCGCCGATGCTAGCGTTAGCGTTAGCATTTCTAAATGGTGTATTATAGAATGATCACACCGGTGACAGTACTCTTCAAAGGGTTCACGAAATATGACTACTACTCTTACTGTTTAACATTTTGGGTTACTTAATGTTACTTCATGTTAAGGCTAATAAAAATGACAAGGCTGTAATGCTAACTAACGTGCTAGCTACTAGCTAGCTTGATCCAGACACTCCTAGTCCTTTCATCAGACGGGAAGCAAAAGAACGAGCAAGACCCATTGCTGGTATAATAACAACCTGGTACTAAGCACACAGGCATCTTGTTAAAGTTATCTTATCTTAGCCAGCGCCATATAGATAGATTATATCTATATGGCGCTGATCTTAGCTATCTCTTAGTGGAGGAAAACAATTGTGACATCACTTACGCGACTCTGGGATTTGTAGTCTTTGTAGTTGCGTATTTTTCATAGTCTTATATTTCAACAGTTTTACGACAAACTGTGACTTTTTTGACATGGAAATGATTTTTTGAGATTGACAAACATCATATGTGTAATTCATGGCACAATTCAAACGGGATCGAAAGATACGTTTTCTCTCTCCATTGACTTCAATACATTATTTTTCCGAAATAAGGTCCCATGGACCGGAAGTAGATGGGCGTGACTTCGCCACTCTATGAAGTCTCCACATCTGTCCACATGTAGAGACGTTGTTTCTGTGTGGATCAGCTGACAGATAATCTTCATTGTGTGAAATCTACAGCTTTCCATAAGAATACTCCAGATATTTGATATCATATTTAATTGTATAGTACTTTGCAATAATATACTGTCTGTAGTGTTTTGGTATATCCAGATATCATGTATATAATTGTCTTTATCTCCACGTATAATAGTTTTTTAAGACGTTTTCTATAATAGTTTTATGTTTATTTGGTAGTTTTTCTTTCAGTTTTGTCAGTAGACCTGACTGCATCTATTATTATGATGAAATCGTTCTGGATGGAGTTGTGTAGCAGCTGCAGGCGTTCAGACAACAAAGGGTTAACTGGGACGTCTTCCTCTCTGCAGTCTCTCTGCTCTGTGGAGCGTTAACAAAGAGGACACAGGACTTTAGTATCTGGGTCCCTGAAGGTCCAGCAGCTTCACTGTCCGCTCCTCCATCAGGATGCTAAACACAGCGGTTAGACGTCACTGCAGATCATCTTTGACTCTTTGCACCAACATGTGCATCCACTGGAGCAACAGCCGTTTGACACTTTCTTGATCTTGTAAATTAAACCGTATTTAATCCTGTATGTCCTCCTCCAATATCAGAGTACCATGATAACAAAGGTATCCCAACTGTAGCTGTGTACATGACAGGATGTATGATTACCTAGAAGAGCATCAGGACTGTTTGAGGCATATGATAGCTATGTGATTAACATGATGATTCAGCCTCTATGGAGATAGACATATGACAAGCATGCTCATTTCTGACGTGGAGCTAATCTGAAGTAAACATTGAATTTGGAGATTTTGAGAAAAAAGTCAGAAGTTTTTAGGTTTTGAGAAAAAAGTCAGATATTTGAGATTTTTAGAAAAAAGTCAGAATGGTGAGAAAAAGTCAGAATGGTGAGAGAAAGTCAACATTTTGAGATTTTGAGAGAAAGTCAACATTTTGAGATTTTGAGAAAAAGTCAACATTTTGAGATTTTGAGAAAAAAGTCGTAATTTTTAGATTTTTTGAAAAAAGTCATAATTTTGAGGGAAAAAAAATCAGATTTATGAGATTTTGAGAAAAAAGTCAGAATTTTGAGATTTTCAGAAAAAAAACAACATTTTTTCAGAATTTTGAGAAAAAGTCAGAATTTTTTTGAGAAAGTCAGAATTTTGAGATTTTTAGAAATAATTCAGAATTTTTTAGATTTTGAGAAAAAGTCAGAATTTTCAGATTTTCAGGAAAAAGCCAACATTTTGAGAAAAAACTCAGTATTTTGTTCATGACAGGATGTATGATTACCTAGAAGAACTGGTATTCCTCCATCTTGTGACTGTGTAACTCCCTCTCTTGGATATCAGCATGTGAAGGACACTGTTCAGGAACTAGTTGATGCTCTGTATGTGATGACTACTTCCATTCTGGAGAGGATCACAGATACATGGATCCTGACGTTTATCCACTTGCACAAGGTGATATTAAAAAAAACAGAAATAAATGAAAATGGAGGACCATGCAGGGTGACAGGCGCTGGGTCACCATGACGACCATGTGAGGCTTTCTGCATGGAGTCATGTGTGTGTGTGTGTGTGTGTGTGTGTGTGTGTGTGTGTGTGTGTGTGTGTGTGTTTGTGCATGCGTTCGTGTGTGTGACTCCAGCAGATGAACATAACTATAAAAA
>NW_022987504.1:0-5000 GCF_902827165.1 Trematomus bernacchii | reverse complement strand
ACTACAGCACGGTCACATGACTTCACGTCACCACCGCTAAGCTAAAGGCGGCAATTGTTGGGCTATAAAGGAACTACATCACGGTCACATGACTTCACGTCACCACCGCTAAGCTAAAGGTGGCTAATGTTGAGCTATAAAGGAACTACAGCACGGTCACATGACTTCACGTCACCACCGCTAAGCTAAAGGTGGCTAATGTTGAGCTATAAAGGAACTACAGCACGGTCACATGACTTCACGTCTCCACCGCTAAGCTAAAGGTGGCTAATGTTGGGCTATAAAGGAACTACAGCACGGTCACATGACTTCACGTCACCACCGCTAAGCTAAAGGTGGCTAATGTTGGGCTATAAAGGAACTACAGCACGGTCACATGACTTCACGTCACCACCGCTAAGCTAAAGGAGGCTAATGTTGGGCTATAAAGGAACTACAGCACGGTCACATGACTTCACGTCACCACCGCTAAGCTAAAGGTGGCTAATGTTGAGCTATAAAGGAACTATAGCACGGTCACATGACTTCACGTCTCCACCGCTAAGCTAAAGGAGGCTAATGTTGGGCTATAAAGGAACTACAGCACGGTCACATGACTTCACGTCACCACCGCTAAGCTAAAGGTGGCTAATTGTTGGGCGTGATGACGTTTAGTCGTCTCATTTGGACATTTGTCCGCCAGTGGGGTATTTACTGACTTCAGCTTGTGTTAACCACAGACCTTATTTCAAGATAACAACCAAAAAATCATCCAGAAAACCATTGACCTCCAGACCAGGGGACATGAAGTGGTGAAATGCTGAGTCATGTCAGGGTTTTTAATTTTCTGTTTCAATAAATGGTTGATGATTTTAGGGTTTTGTTAAATTGTTTCCGTCTTATTCCCTTCCTGTTCAGACACACACACACACACACACACACACACACACACACACACACACACACACACACACACACACACACACAACACACACACACACACACACACACACACACACACACACACCGCCCTCTGAGCAACAACAGATCGATGCTGGTTCAGAGACTCTCAGGTCTTCATACTGTCCGCTCTGCAGAAACACAACAGAGTATTACTGATGCTAGAGTACTGCAGTGGGTCAATACTCCACTCTAAGTAAGGTTAATAATAATAATAATAATAATAATAATAATAATAATAATAATAATAATAATAATAATTCATTACATTTATTATAGCGCTTTTCCAGATGCTCAAAGTGCTTTACAAATACACTCTACACATATATCATACATGTAACGGTCATGTACTGTGGACAGTACCCACATGCACAGCCCACTGCGCCACTCCACAAGGTTAACATTTAATAACGTAAATAACATATAATTAAATAAAAGAAAATACAAATAAATAACACAACAATATTAAATTAAATTAAAAACATTTAATAAAATAGAATACCATTTAAAAATGAATTAAAAGAAAATATAGGACCCTGTAATATTTTCAAGTCAACTTTAACTATAAGCTTCATATCAATACAATACAATAATTAATACAATACAATTTATACCACTATGTAGAACAATAGTAAGCATCACATTTCCACAGAACAAATAAAGAGAAGGTCCGTGTGTTTCTGCTGCAGAGAGAGATGTGAATAATTCACCAGCTCAACCTTCACATGTCCTCTGAGGTGTGTGTCCTCCACTGCTGCCACACACACACACACACACACACACACACACACACACACACACACACACACACACACACACACACACACACACACACACACACACACACACACTGACACATCTGAGGTTTTGAATCTCTCCTGCAGCGTGTTGAATTCTTTATTGGACAGCGTCACATCGAGCAGTGAACTCATGCAGAAACACAGCGGCCATGTTAGCAAACTGTCAGAAACTTTTACAAGTGTAACGCCTGCGGAGAAATGTCTCTCAGAGCCAAAGCGCACTTTTTATTTATGACATGCAGCCGCCACGAGAAACAATAACTCTCAAAGAAACTTCAAACCACAAAACTCCCACGGAAAATGAGCTTGTTCTCATAGAGACACAGAATCACACTGACAAGAGCTGAACTTTAGGATATCGTCTATAAATAATGACCCAGAGAGACGTAAGGAGCCTTTAAGATATCGTTTGATTGCAGTGGCGAGCCATGAGCTTTATACCTAGGCCCTCTGACCCCCACCCCTTCCCTCGAAAAAAAGAGTTATTACGTCACAGCGTATACTTCAGAGGAATATCAAAACAACGGCCCAGGGTGCAAAACGCATCAATGACAGCGACCCTCTACCACACAAAACAACACCTGTGAACCCAATTTGTGTTCTTTGACATTGAAAATGATATTGCATTGTGTTTGTTACTTTCGTTGCAGTTGTATGTCTTAAAGGGCCCATGTCATGGCCATTTCCACTGATCATAATTACATTGTTGAGGTATACTAAAATAGATTTATACTGTGCAATTTTCCAAACTCACAATTGGTTTCGCATACAGCATCTCTGTCAAGCATGTGTATTCAGCAGTATTCACTTTCTCCACTAACGACTCGTTGGAGCTCTTGCCCCCCCCCTCCCTGTGAGCCTAGTATTGCTCCGATTGGTCAGCTCGGCCACTCGTTCTGATTAGTCAACCACCAGAGAGGCTGCGCCCATGTCAGTGCTTTTCCCGGCTGCTCTCAGCGTAACATCAGTCTTATCATGGCGTCGGTACAGCGGTATATTTTATATACATATATATTTTAACTGTTGTTATAGAAGAGTGTGACGGCCCCAGGGCCTTTGTCTTACGATGGGGTGGAGCTGAAGAAGCTAATCAGCACGATCACGGACACCTCCGGACACTACGGCCACAGTCTCTCTCCAAAGCGGCTGCAGGAAGACTAACTCTGCGATCCTCTCAACCACCTATCTTTGCATTTACCACAATAAATGTGCCGTGGTTTTGTAAACTCGTGTATGTCTCCTTGTCTTTCCGTTGTGGCCTACGAGCTACTCTCATAACAAAGAGTAAGTTATTTTTACCCGTTATAAACTACTACTGTTTGATGAGAAATCAAATCATGGTTTGCTATATATGAATTCAGGGAAGAAAGGATAGGCCTACTAAGTATTTCCATTAAACTTTATTTTTAGAAATGTACAAAATGAACATAAATATACATATATACACGGTATATCATCCATTCCTCCTCCTCTTGCCTGCGCACAGCCGGTGCGGTGCGGTGCCTTTTAGCACCCTCAGTAGTAGTAGAATCCCTTCCCCGTCATGGATTGTCCGCCAGGATCTGGCTGGACGAAATCAAATGCAAATCACAAAATATTAGAGAAACTTAGTTGTTTTAGATTCGTTAGTAGTAGTTGTGTAATGAACAGCTTGCCTGCTAATATGCTAACCTAGCTTTGTTTACCTTGGTAGCTAACACGATATGAACGTTAGCTTGGAGGAAAGGCAACTATAATGCAGTGTAATAAAACTACTATGAACAAAAGCTAGTGGTTCATATTAGGCTAGCAATAACGTGTTTATAATTGCAATCGTATACGGGTATTCTGCTACCATACAATGTAACTTGCATGAATACATTGTTTTGCGCTAGCATACAGCTAGCCTCGTTAGCTACATGCAGTATATGTACGGTCACAATGTACGGTAAACCGGAGTATACTGTATGAGTATTCCGTGTGTGTGACTGCAGACATTCTCCTGCCATGACAAACATGTAAGGCCATCTGCTGACATTGTAGTTGATATATTTAAACGCTAGCAACGTAGCATCACAAAAATGTTTTTCTGACCAAAACTAGCTCTAGCTCCGTGTGTTAGATCGCTACGCCAGCTATAATGTAATTACGTTTCGCGACTGACCGGCAAATCACCCGCAGTATACTGTCAATAGGTATTTTGTGTGTGAATGCAGACATTCTCCTGCTATGAGATACATGTATGCAAGGCCATCTGCTGATATTAGAGTTGATATATGGAAACTCTAGCAACTTAGTTAGCACAGTTAGCACTGTGTCAATGGCTTAGCAGTCCAACACAGTTTACACATTTAAACAGTCTTGTTTGATAAATACACAAATAACAATGCAAACTTACAGGTTGTATACCCAGATCTTCCCCTGCTCCAAACGGTCCAAACAAGCTGTGCATATCCGGCCTCAAACTGGGCAATGTTTTTGGAAGCTTTCGTCTGTGAAATGCCGGTTCTTCGAACCTCTGGAGGAGGAACACGCCGCTGCTGGTGTGGCCATAGCTCTTCGGGATTGGTCCATTTCGTTCCGGGTACCGCATGACATCAGGCGGTACCCGGAACTAAATGGAAGACTCAAATGGGCAGTGACGTATCTCCAACGAGGCGTTTTGGGGAGGTATTTTCTGTGTTAGAGTTTTACTCGCTACAGGGTGTACTTTGAGGGTTTTGACTCTGCACACCGTTTACATGCATAAAAACCTTCATAACACACAAGGGGACGGGTAATAACCGGAAAAGCATGACATGGGAGCTTTAAGTGTAATTTGGCATGCTTTTATTTTGAAGGCGAGTTCACGCTGTTGCTATGGAAACAAGAAAAGTTTCACAGCGGGCGGAACTTGTCATAAAGTCCGCGATAATAAAACCCACCCATTTAGAGGGGAGATATGATTGGTCAATTGTACTGTCATTTGACATTACTCTCTCGTTCAGTTACTATAGCAACCCTCTGTGAATCGCAGAGAGGGCCAGACGAGCTTCTTTCATGTAACCCTTCACATTCAAACAGAGACTGAACAGGCAGATTCGAAGGATTTATTTATTTGGAAATGTTATTTTATTAAATCAAGTTTTTTTCGGTAAAACTAATGAAAACATATAACAAAATAATATTAAAAAAATATATATTTTAAAAAAATATATTTTTTTTTAATGTTTTTTAAATATTATTTTTGGAATATCTTAGGCCCTCACAGAGGGCCTAGAGGGCCCTGACGGCTCGCCACTG
>NW_022987503.1:0-20361 GCF_902827165.1 Trematomus bernacchii | reverse complement strand
AGGGGACGCTAAGGTACTGAGGACATTCAATAAGTACAACTTAGAGGTACTGCGTGGAGGGGACGCTAAGGTACTGAGGACATTCAAAAGTACAACTTAGAGGTACTGCGTGGAGGGGACGCTCGCTAAGGTACTGAGGACATTCAATAAGTACAACTTAGAGGTACTGCGTGGAGGGGACGCTCGCTAAGGTACTGAGGACATTCAATAAGTACAACTTAGAGGTGCTGCGTGGAGGGGACGCTAAGGTACTGAGGACATTCAATAAGTACAACTTAGAGGTGCTGCGTGGAGGGGACGCTAAGGTACTGAGGACATTCAATAAGTACAAACTTAGAGGTGCTGCGTGGAGGGGACGCTAAGGTACTGAGGACATTCAATAAGTACAACTTAGAGGTGCTGCGTGGAGGGGACGCTAAGGTACTGAGGACATTCAATAAGTACAACTTAGAGGTGCTGCGTGGAGGGGACGCTAAGGTACTGAGATACTAACTAACACCTCAGCAGCTTCAAAACCTGCTGAGAGCTCCTCTGACTGAAAATGAAGGGTGTGTGTGTGTGGTGTGTGTGTGTGTGGGTGTGTGTGTGTGTGTGTGGTGTGTGTGTGTGTGTTGTTGTGTGTGTGTTGGTGTGTGTGTGTGTGTGTGTGTGTGTGTGTGTGTGTGTGTGTGTGTGTGTGTGTGTGGTGTGGGTGTGTGGGTTGTGTGTGGTGTGTGTGTGTGTGGTTGTGTGTGTTGTGTGTGTGTGTGTGTGTGTGTGTGTCTCTGTGTGTGTGTGTGTGTCTCTGTGTGTGTGTGTGTGTGTGTCTCTGTGTGTGTGTGTGTGTCTGTCTCTGTGTGTCTATGTGTGTGTGTGTGTGTGTGTATGTCTCTATGTGTGTGTGTGTGTGTGTGTATGTCTCTATGTGTGTGTGTGTGTGTGTATGTCTCTATGTGTGTGTATGTCTCTGTGTGTGTGTATGTGTGTTTGTTTCAGCACATCATGACGGAGCCCGATGAGATCTGCACGATGTCGGGTCAGAAGCTTCCTCTCAAGATGTCCGTCGACTACATCTCCTTCTCCGCTCACACAGACTACCAGCAGACCAGCGAGTTCATCAGAGCACTGAAGCCCCCCCATGTGGTACACACACACAGAGACACACACACACAGAGAACACACACACACACACACACACACACACACACACATACACAGAGAGACACACACACACACACGGCATGCTAACATTAGCGTTAAGCTTGATACATCAAACTTTTGAGTACAAGGCAAGGCAAGTTTATTTATATAGCACCTTTCAAACACAAGGCAATTCAAAGTGCTTTACAAAAATGGAAGACATTAAGAAAATGGCATTTAAAATCAGTCATTAAAAAGAAAAGATAATAAAATAAACATTAAAAGAAAAAATACATGGATAAAAGTTACAGTGCAGTTTAAGATAGTGAATAGTTCAATTAAAAGCAAGCAGCAAAAAAGAAAAGTCTTCAGCCCTGGATTTAAAAGTAGTCAGAGTTGCAGCGGACCTGCAGGTTTCTGGGAGTTTGATTCCAGATATTTGGGAGCATAATAAACTGAACTTCTCCATGTTTAGTTCTGACTCTGGGGACAGAAAGCTGACCAGTCCCTGAAGACCTGAGCGATTCTGGATGGTTCATCATTTAGCAGGAGGTCAGACATGTATTTTAGGGCCTAAACCATTCAAAGCTTTATAAACCAGCAGCAGTATTTTGAAATCTATTCTTTGACACACAGGAAGCCAGTGTAAAAGACTTCAGAACAGGAGTGATCCACTTTCTTAGTGTTAGTGAGGAACCAGTGTAAAGACTTCAGAACAGGAGTGATGTGATCCACTTTCTTAGTGTCAGTGGGGAACCAGTGTAAAGACTTCAGAACAGGACTGATCCACTTTCTTAGTGTCAGTGGGGAACCAGTGTAAAGACTTCAGAACAGGACTGATCCACTCTCTTAGTGTCAGTGAGGAACCAGTGTAAAGACTTCAGAACAGGACTGATCCACTTTCTTAGTGTCAGTGAGGAACCAGTGTAAAGACTTCAGAACAGGACTGATCCACTCTCTTAGTGTCAGTGAGGAACCAGTGTAAAGACTTCAGAACAGGACTGATCCACTCTCTTAGTGTCAGTGAGGAACCAGTGTAAAGACTTCAGAACAGGGACTGATCCACTTCTTAGTGTCAGTGAGGAACCATGTGTAAGACTTCAGAACAGGCTGATCCACTTTCTTAGTGTCAGTTGGGGAACCAGTGTAAAGACTTCAGATCAGGACTGATCCACTCTTCTTAGTGTATGTGAGGAACCAGTGTAAAAGACTTCAGAACAGGACTGATCCACTTTCTTAGTGTCAGTGAGGAACCAGTGTAAAGACATCAGAACAGGACTGATCCACTCTCTTAGTGTCAGTGAGGACTCGAGCAGCAGCGTTCTGAATCAGCTGCAGCTTTCTAATAGATTTTTTAGTGAGACCTGTAAAGACACCATTGCAGTAGTCGAGTCTACTGAAGATCAAAGCATGGACAAGTTTTTCCAATCCTGCTGTGACATTAGTCTTTTAATACCTAGATATGTTCTTTAGGTGATAGTAGGCTGATTTAGTAACTGTTTTATGTGACTGTTGAAACTCAGGTCAGAGTCCATGACTACACCTAGATTTCTGGCTGTATCTGTTGTTTTGAACATTGCAGACTGAAGCTCAGCGCTAACTTTTATACGTTCTGCCTTGGCTCCAAAAACCATTACCTCAGTTTTATCTTTGTTTAATTGGAGAAAGTTCTGACACATCCAGTCATTGATTTGTTCAATGCACTTACTCAGTGTTTGAATTGGAGCATAATCTCCTGGTGAAATTGTTACGTAAATTTGTGTGTCATCCGCATAGCTATGGTAACTTATTTTGTTGTTTTTCATTATCTGAGCCAGTGGTAGCATAGTAGATGTTAAAGAGAAGAGGCCCCAAGATGGAGCCTTGAGGTACCCCACATGTCATATTTGTCAACTCAGATGTGTATTTACCTATAGAAATAAAGTTTTTTCTGTCCTTTAAGTAGGACTCAAACCAATTTAGAACTGTTGCCGAAAGTCCCACCCAGTTTTCTAGTCGGTCTAGTAATATGTGTGGTCAACAGTGTCAAACGCAGCACTGAGGTCTAATCATACTAACACTGAAGTTCTGCCACTGTCTGTGTTTAAGTGGATGTCATTGAAGACCTTTACAAGAGCAGTCTCAGTGCTGTGGTTTGGACGAAAGCCTGACTGGAACACATCCAAACAGTTATTTAAATGCAAGAAGTTACTCAACTGTTGAAAAACACTTTTTCAATGATTTTACCTAGAAATGGCAGGTTTGATATTGGCCTGTAGTTGTTCATTACTGAAGCATCTAGATTATTCTTTTTTAAGAGCGGTTTAATGACTGCAGTTTTCAGGGCCTCTGGAAAAATACCTGAGTGAAGAGATGTGTTTACTATATGAAGTAGATCTGAGGCCATGCAAGGAAAAACATCTTTGAAAAATCCTGTTGGAATAATATCAAGGCAGCAGGAGGAGGATTTCAGAAGTTGAATAATGTCCTCTAAGTTTTTACCATTAATCTGATGGAATTGTGTCATGGTGTTTGAATTGATATTAGGTGGACATAGGGACAAAACATTTGCTGTACCTGATGTAGAGGCACTGACTGCTTGTCTAATTTTCTGAATGTGTCAGTGAAGAAGGGCAAAATCATTGCACGCCTGGTGGATAGAAGTTCAGAGGCTACTGACACTGGGGGGTTAGTTAGTCTGTCGACGGTAGCAAACAAGGCACGTGCGTTGTTTTTGTTTTTGGTAATGATGTCAGAGAAGAAAGACTGTCGTGCGTTTTTCAATTCCAAATTATAAAGGCCAAGTCTCTCTTTATAGATTTCAAAGTGAACCTGGAGATTTGTTCTTCGCCACCTACGTTCAGCTTTTCGACACTCTCTTTTTTCTGTTCTCACGGTCATGGCCTTTCTCCATGGAGATATTTTCTTGCCAATCACTTCCTTTACCTTAGTTGGAGCAATGGCATCTATAACATCTTTAATGTTTTAATTAAAATGATCTACTAGCTCATTTACTGAGATGTTAGCAGGGGCAAGTGTGGATGAAAAATTCTGAGTAAACATTTCCCTAGTATTTTCTGTTAAATATCGCTTTGTGGTTACCTCTTTCTGAACATTTGTGTGAACAGAAATAGAGCTCTCAAAGGAATGATCAGAGAGTGCAACATCAGTCACCACAACCTTTGAGATATTCAGACCCTTTGAGATAATTAAGTCCAGAGTGTGCCCCTTATTGTGCGTGGGCTCCGCCACATGCTGAGTCAGTCCATAGTTATCAAGAACACAAAACAGTTCTTTAGCCCCTCTGTCCTGGAGGTTGTCAACATGGATGTTAAAATCACCAACAATGACTAGACGGTCAAAGTCAATACACACTATAGACAGCAGTTCAGTAAAATCATCAGAAAAGCTGCTAAATTTGATAAACTCACAAAAACGTTTGAGCACTTCCTGTTTCTAAGCTGATTTACCGCTCTTAATCTATTACCTATCAACACAGATATCGGCAAAGCTACTGGCAGGCAGGGCCCCGGCATGTGCTGGAAAGAGTTGAGAGTGCCATACGCCCTTGAGCCTGGACCCAGCACATATCAGTTTGCTGCGTTTTGTACACACACATCCCTATCAGGCTTTGAAGGGGAGGGAGGACCCACCACCCTGCTCCTCTCATCATAGGAGGGCAGGGTGAGGGCTACACTGTAGGAAGGGGGGTTTGGAAATCTGCTTTCCTCTTCCTTGTATTGTTTTGGTTTGGATGATTGTGGTAGGCATGGTGATGAAGACGGGGGAGATGGTGCGCGTCTTGTCTTCGGTGATTTTGGTGGGCGTCGTTGAGGGCGGGGGTAAAGGACATGCTGCAACCCTGCGTATCGCCTTCATGCGGTCATCGAACTCCAGGGGGGGAGGGCGAGGGTGAAAGGGTGAGCGGAGAGTAGAGAGAGCTGGGGGAATGAATGAAGAGTATCCTCAAAGGCGTTGACAGGGGGGGTGACGGGCAGTGGAGACTCCTCCATTGTGTCATAGGTCTCCCATAATCAGAACATTCCTCAGGCGGGTGCAGTGATACTTCTTCAAGGTTTTCTGCGCGATTGTGTTGTGTCTTTCTCCTGTTTTGATTTCCTCTTGCGCTTTTGTCCTATGGCAGAGGGAACAGATTGCTGACGCAGGCAAGTTGAATCTGTTAGAGATAACAATTTCACTCCTGACTGGTTTTTTTTTTCAGGCAAACTCCCTCTGCCTTCAAAAGATGTCTGCGGGTCCCATGAAAAAGTTTAAAATTGTCAATAAAAACAGGCAGATATGGTCAGTACAGACAGAATGGTCAGTACAGGCAGCTGAAAGCCACATGTTCAATGCAAACAGTCTGCTGAATCTCTCCACTCCTCTTCTGACTGGCGGTAGAGGGCCACTGATGAACACTTCCGCCATTAGAGAGCTGACCGTTTTTTCCAACAGACATTAAATCTCTTTCAGCGCTTCTGACTTCACAACATCATTTGTTCCAATATGTTAGTACCACATTCTTCACAGTCGGATGTTCAGCCCCAATATGCAGGATCTTCTCAGCCAAGTCGGAGACCATATTCTTGGGAAAACAGAGTACTTTGGTGTTGTTCTTACTACACAGACCTTTTACATCTCTTACAGCAGAGTCACCCACAATCAGAGTTTCAGGCCCAGTTGTTAGCTTTCCCTCTAGCCTTTTACTGAGTAGCTATTGGTCCTTACCCTGCTGTGTGAAGAGGACAGGTTATCCAGGTCATCAGAAACAGATCTCCGGTTCTCGGTCAGCGGAGCGTATCTGTTCTGGATTGGCACACTTGGTGGTTTAGGAGGATTGTTTGTAGTTCTCCCTTTAGCAGCTGTCCACGGCTGTTTCCTAGTATGAATAGGGGTTTGAAGAGGCACCTCTTCCTGGGTGATAACAATGCAGGCCAGCCGGTCGCATCACAGATTTCAGAGCGCTGGGCTCTGCCTGTTATTCGTCCTCCCAAATCCCATGGAAATGATTTACTCTTAGGCTTTGCACCCAGAGAGTTCCAGGGAGGACTACCACTTGTAGATTTATTACCCAGTACACAGCCCTCCTGTTCCTTGGAAACCGTGTAGCTGCTAACTAGCTGTGAGTTAGCATACCCTTTTCCATTATTTTGCAGCACTGGTAAAGTGGTGTTATTCCCACAACATAGTCCATTCACTTCCACGTTAACTTCCAACCGTTGCATTTTCATTTCCAACACAGCCATCTTCTGTAGAAGTTTGTGGAAGTCATCTGTAGAGAACGGAGGCATTTTGCTACCAACTAGCTTAAGCTAAATAGCATGCAGTACTAGGCTTTAGCTGTTGCTAGGCCACGCTACTGTAAGACTGAGGTCGTCGTAAAAATGTTGAAATATGGCTGAACCCTCCGTCTATTTACGATGATAACTGTCCCAGTGATAAGTTAATGTCCAGGAGCCGCTGCTCGAAGTTTTCAGAGAATAAGAATAGGAAAATCAGCATAAAAAGTAAGCAGAGGCAAGAGCAAGCAGAAAAGCGTCTGCACTGTAAGAAAGATAACGCACACCGAACTATTAAAGATCAGTGAGCGTTGGCATGTATCTTGTGAGACCTGAGAGTTGTGTCTCTGAGCAGATCCTGGTCCACGGCGAGCAGAACGAGATGGCCCGTCTGAAGGCGGGCGCTGATCCGAGAGTACGAGGACAACGACGAGGTGGACATCGAGGTCCACAAACCCGAGGAACACGGAGGCCGTCACGCTCAACTTCAGAGGAGAGAAGATAGCAAAGGTTAGGTGTGTGTGTGTGTGTGGTGTGTGTGTGTGTGTGTGTGTGTTGTGTGTGTGTGTGTGTGTGTGTGTGTGGGTGTGTGTGTGTGTGTGTGTGTTGTGTGTGTGTGTGGTGTGTGTGTGTGTGTGTGTGTGTGTGTGTGTGTGGTGTGTGTGTGTGTGTGTGTGTGTGTGTGTGTGTGTGTGGTTGTGTGTGTGTGTGTGTGTGTGTTGTGTGTGTGGTGTGTGTGTGTGTGTGTGTGTGTGTGTGTGTGTGTGTGTGTTATTCATTGCTCTGTCTCCCTGCAGGTGATGGGCCTCCTGACGGACAGACAGTGTGTTCAGGTCAGAGGGTCTCTGGATCCTCGTTAAGAGGAACTTCAATTATTCACATCGTCCACGCCCGCCGACCCTCTCCAGTCAGTACTCATTATACACTAACAGATACACATATCATGTGTTACATATGTCAATAACTACCTGAAGATGTGGTTCTTTATACTCTTAATAAAACATTTATATGAACGAGAAGAATTTAAAATAGAAATGAGCAAATTGTAATTTGGAGGACAAAGTCAGAATTGTAAGTCTCTCTTTCTTCAGACTGCACCGATCTGTGATGTGCTCTGTGATGTGTTCAGGTGCTCTGTGATGTGTCAGGGCTCTGTGAGTGTTCAGGTGCTCTGTGATGGGTTCAGGTGCTCTGTGATGTGTTCAGGTGCTCTGTGATGTGTTCAGGTGCTCTGTGATGGGTTCAGGTGCTCTGTGATGTGTTCAGGTGCTCTGTGATGGGTTCAGGTGCTCTGTGATGGGTTCAGGTGCTCTGTGATGTGTTCAGGTGCAGTGGTTATTCTCTCTCTCTCTCTCCAGACTACACAGACCTGTGTATGAGCACAGTGACTCAGACGCAGGCCATCCCGTACAGCGGACCCATCTCCCTGCTGGTCAGCCAGCTGCGCTGCCTCGCAGGTACATCACTACTATTATCATTATTAATGTTATTATTATTATTATTTAGTTTTTATGATATTTTCTATTTAAAAACAATTGTTATTATATATTTAATTAATTGTAACATATTGTAATTGAATCTCATTATTCCCTGAGAGACTTCTTAAAGGTGTGTATTCCCTGAGAGAGGTCTTAAAGGTGTGTATTCCCTGAGAGACATCTTAACCTGTTTCACACCTTCCCCCCGGTACCGGGCGGATAAACGCGTCATTTGCAGGAAACAACGTCTAAGGAATCTTAATATTGAATAAAACTATGAATGTGTTATATCCATGTAACGGGAAGAAACTCAGCTAACTGATCTTTTTAATTTTTTTTTTCAAAAAAAACCCACAATGCTAGCACTCAGCCTCTGAATTAGCCTCGAGCGAAAAAACGGAACTTACAAAGGCACTTAAACTCACTCATAACTCCCTTATTACTTATCCTAGATGCACAACCAACCACTCTTTTTTGGTGTCCTGGAGACACTGAATCTAACGGTGCCCTCCTCAACACTCAGTGATAAACATTCGCGACGCTATAAACGAAAGCGTACATCATCACATGTGGAGCTAAGAAGCTAAACACGTAAATATGGCTTACCTTGGTCAAAAGTGGTCTTCAATGGCATTAAAACGATTAAAAAAACGATTGTGCTGCAGTTAATCCATAGGTTCATCCTATGTGTCTGTGCCTTCTTTGAAATTATTTCTGATAATCCATAAGCAATACAACTGCGTTTTAGTTTCCAAACTCCAGAAGGAGACATTCCTCCACTTTGGTTTCGTTTTCCACACGCGAAGCAACCACATTTTTTCTTTACAACGTGTCTGGGTGGGAGCCTCCCCCTTCGATTCTATTGGCTCTAACGGTCACAAGGGTATGTCAACCAACCAAATCGAGCAAGGGGGGCCAGAGATAGGTCAAATCCACCCAAATGACCCCAGATGGCCCAGTTTTTTTTTGGCTAAATCTCTCTAAAAAGGTCAAATTTCACTTGTTTTGCATCAATCTTGATACAGGGTACTTATTATATGTTGTACTTTGGATTCCTAAAGCTTTTAGTCTACTAACCCATCATTCCAAGGGTAGTTTTCACTATCTGTAAAAATAATTTTTGGACGGACACTATAATTTACAGTTTTTTACTATGTAAAATCTGAATTTTCTTTAAAATAAAAAACATCTATATTGATTCTGACACTTCTACATCAACTCACAGGTTTATCATTACTTTGAGAAAAGATTATTAATTTAACCCTTTTTAGAAGGGAAGATATGGTCATTTGTTCTGGAATGTCATTTTCGAGCCTGAGACCTGAAAAACAGACTCAGAGTGGAACAGGTTAAAGGTGTGTATTCCCTGAGAGAGGTCTTAAAGGTGTGTATTCCCTGAGAGAGGTCTTAAAGGTGTGTATTCCTGAGAGAGGTCTTAAAGGTGTGTATTCCCTGAGAGAGGTCTTAAGGTGTGTATTCCCTGAGAGAGGTCTTAAAGGTGTATATTCCCTGAGAGAGGTCTTAAAGGTGTGTATTCCCTGAGAGAGGTCTTAAAGGTGTATATTCCCTGAGAGAGGTCTTAAAGGTGTGTATTCCCTGAGAGACTTCTTAAAGGTGTATATTCCCTGAGAGAGGTCTTAAAGGTGTGTATTCCCTGAGAGAGGTCTTAAATGTGTATATTCCCTGAGAGAGGTCCTTAAAGGTGTGTATCCCTGAGAGAGGTCTAAGGTGTGTCTGTGCAGGAGACGTGGAGCAGCTGGAGGCGGAGAGGGTCACCGTCAGAGTGTTTAAGAGCATCACGCTGGTGGCCCGAGGCCGCATGGTGCTGCTAGAGGTACGCTATTCATCTGAAGTCCTTTGGGGGAAACAAAACACGTCAGTTTTTTAAATATGATTTAAAAAGTGTTTCCTCCTCAGTGGATCGCCAACCTCTGAACGACATGTACGCCGACGCCGTCACTACGGTGGTCCTGGAGGTCCAATCCAACCCCAACGCACAGAAATGTGAGGATACACACATCTGTCAATCAAACACACGTCTGTCAATCACATCTGTCAATCACACATCTGTCAATCACACCTGTCAAGCACACACACACATCTGTCAATCACACATCAAACACATCTGTCAATCATACACACATCTGTCAATTACATCTGTCAATCACACACACATCTGTCAATCACACACACATCTGTCAATCATACACACATCTGTCAATCATACACACATCTGTCAATCACACACACATCAAACACACATCTGTCAATCATACACACATCTGTCAATCACATCTGTCAATCACACCTGTCAAGCACACACACACATCTGTCAATCACACATCTGTCAATCAAACACACATCTGTCAATCACATCTGTCAATCATACACACATCTGTCAATCAAACACACATCTGTCAATCAATCACACATCTGTCAATCAATCACACATCTGTCAATCAAACACACATCTGTCAATCAAACACACATCTGTCAATCACATCTGTCAATCACATCTGTCAATCATACACACATCAAACACACATCTGTCAATCAAACACAAATCTGTCAATCACATCTGTCAATCACACACACATCTGTCAATCAAACACACATCAAACACACATCTGTCAATCACACACACATCTGTCAATCAAACACACATCTGTCAATCATACACACATCTGTCAATCAATCACACATCTGTCAATCACATCTGTCAATCACATCTGTCAATCATACACACATCAAACACACATCTGTCAATCAAACACAAATCTGTCAATCACATCTGTCAATCAAACACACATCAAACACACATCTGTCAATCACACACACATCTGTCAATCACACACACATCTGTCAATCATACACACATCTGTCAATCAAACACACATCAAACACACATCTGTCAATCAAACACACATACACACATCTGTCAATCAAACACACATCAAACACACATCTGTCAATCAAACACAAATCTGTCAATCACATCTGTCAATCACACACACATCTGTCAATCAAACACACATCAAACACACATCTGTCAATCACACACACATCTGTCAATCAAACACACATCTGTCAATCATACACACATCTGTCAATCAATCACACATCTGTCAATCACATCTGTCAATCACATCTGTCAATCATACACACATCAAACACACATCTGTCAATCAAACACAAATCTGTCAATCACATCTGTCAATCAAACACACATCAAACACACATCTGTCAATCACACACACATCTGTCAATCATACACACATCTGTCAATCACACACACATCTGTCAATCAAACACACATCAAACACACATCTGTCAATCAAACACACATACACACATCTGTCAATCAAACACACATCATACACACATCTGTCAAACACACATCTATGTTACTGAGTATTAATAAAGTGTGTGTGTTTCTGTGTATGTGTGTGTGTGTTTCTGTGTGTGTGTGTGTGTGTGTGTGTGTGTTTCAGTCATGGAGGGGAAGAAGGAGGCGTTCGACATGGATCTGTTTGTGGAGCGGCTGGAGCTCATGCTGCAGTGAGTCACACTGTAACAGACACTTTAAAACAGTTTATTACACGGCTTAGTTGAATACTCGATTCTGATTGGTCAATTCAGAACACGTGACACGTTGTTAAATACAGACCGCTGTCAAGCACTTATTGACTTATTGTGTTGCAGCGACATGTTTGGAGACGACTGTGTGAACTTCAGAGAGGGGAAGGATCTGAGCGTGACGGTGGACGGCGTCACGGCGACCATCGACCCGGAGACCAGAGTGAGTCCATCAGTGTTTCTCAAACTGTCTCAGACCAAGGACCTCTTAGCCAATAAGAACACTCTCTCAGACCACCTGACTCCCCAAATATCCAGAGACTAAAGGCCTGCTCACTCCAACAGCTTCTCTAAACTCACTCCTACAGAGAACAGTTAGTGTTCAGCGTCATGACACCCTTCATCTGACCCTCGTGAACACAGACCACATGTTCTTCTCAGACATGAGGATTTAAAACATTTGAAAGGATACTACTTAGTGAGCCTGAAGCATCCTCTGTGCTCCAGTCAGCCTGAAGCATCCTCTGTGCTCCAGTCAGCCTGAAGCATCCTCTGTGCTCCAGTCAGCCTGAAGCATCCTCTGAGCTCCAGTCAGCCTGAAGCATCCTCTGTGCTCCAGTCAGCCTGAAGCATCCTCTGTGCTCCAGTCAGCCTGAAGCATCCTCTGTGCTCCAGTCAGCCTGAAGCATCCTCTGTGCTCCAGTCAGCCTGAAGCATCCTCTGTGCTCCAGTCAGCCTGAAGCATCCTCTGTGCTCCAGTCAGCCTGAAGCATCCTCTGTGCTCCAGTCAGCCTGAAGCATCCTCTGTGCTCCAGTCAGTCTGAAGCATCCTCTGTGCTCCAGTCAGTCTGAAGCATCCTCTGTGCTCCAGTCAGCCTGAAGCATCCTCTGTGCTCCAGTCAGTCTGAAGCATCCTCTGTGCTCCAGTCAGCCTGAAGCATCCTATGTGCTCCAGTCAGTCTGAAGCATCCTCTGTGCTCCAGTCAGCCTGAAGCATCCTCTGAGCTCCAGTCAGCCTGAAGCATCCTCTGTGCTCCAGTCAGCCTGAAGCATCCTCTGTGCTCCAGTCAGCCTGAAGCATCCTCTGTGCTCCAGTCAGCCTGAAGCATCCTCTGTGCTCCAGTCAGTCCTCTCAGTGAACACGGAGCTGCTAGGATGCAAGGAGCATCTCAGACCTGACCTTTAAAGTGTTCGTAGTTCAAAGTGACGTTTCCTTAGGATTACCCTGTGTTGAGCTCTAACCCAGTGTGCCCTGCTCTCTGCCTGCAGGCGGTGTGTTCGGAGGACGAGACCCTGAGGGAGATGCTGGAGGTCTCGGTGCATCGCCTCCACGACGCCCTCAGCCCCGCCTGCTCATAGACCCGTCTGCTCATAGACCCGTCTCACTCTGAAACCTTCTGACGTGTTTTTCCTGCTTCTTTAACAAAGACGGGCTCTTTGTTTTGAAACCTGGTTCCAAAGGAATCCCCATGTTTTTCTATCAGTGATCTGTAATAAAACATCATGAACTGTTTTCTAAATGAGTGGTTTTAATCTCACAGAACATCCAGGGTCTGTCTGTCCAGGTGTGTGTTCAGGTGTGTGTCTCCAGGTGCGTTCAGGTGTGTGTCCAGGTGTGTGCGTCCAGGTGTGTGTTCAGGTGTGTGTGTCCAGGTGTGTGCGTCCAGGTGTGTGTTCAGGTGTGTGCGTCCAGGTGCGTTCAGGTGTGTGTGTCCAGGTGTGTGTCAAGGTGCGTTCAGGTGTGTGTCCAGGTGCGTTCAGGTGTGTGTCCAGGTGCGTTCAGGTGTGTGTGTCCAGGTGCGTTCAGGTGTGTGTGTCCAGGTGCGTTCAGGTGTGTGTCCAGGTGCGTTCAGGCAGTGGCGAGCCGTCAGGGCCCTCTAGGCACTCTGTAAGGGCCTAAGATATTCCAAAAAATATTAAATATTAAATATTTAAAAAAAATATATTTTTTTAAAATATATATTTTTTTAATATTATTTTTGTTATATTTTTCATTAGTTTTACCGAAAAAAAACTTGATTTAATTGTATTTAAAATAACATTTCCAAAGAAATAAATCCTTAGAATCTGCCTGTTCAGTCTCTGTTGAATGTGAAGGGTTACATGAAAGAAGCTCGTCTGGCCCTCTCTGCGATTCACAGAGGGTTGCTATAGTAACTGAACGAGAGAGTAATGTCAAATGACAGTACAATTGACCAATCATATCTTCCCTCTAAATGGGTGGGTTTTATTATCGCGGACTTTATGACGAGTTCCGCCCGCTGTGAAACTTTTCTTGTTTCCATAGCAACAACAACTTCCTGTCAACAGCGTGAACTCGCCTTCAAAATAAAAGCATGCCAAATTACACTTAAGACATACAACTGCAATGAAAGTAACAAACACAATGCAATATCATTTTCAATGTCAAAGAACACAAATTGGGTTCACAGGTGTTGTTTTGTGTGGTAGAGGGTCGCTGTCATTGATGCGTTTTGCACCCCGGGCCGTTGTTTTGATATTCCGCTGAAGTATACGCTGTGACGTAATAACTCTTTTTTTTTCTTTTTCGAGGGAAGGGGTGGGGGTCAGAGGGCCTAGGTATAAAGCTCACGGCTCGCCACTGCGTTCAGGTGTGTGTGTGTCCAGGTGCATTCAGGTGTGTGTTCAGGTGTGTCTCCAGGTGCGTTCAGGTGTGTGTCCAGGTGCGTTCAGGTGTGTGTGTCCAGGTGCATTCAGGTGTGTGTTCAGGTGTGTGTCCACGTGCGTTCAGGTGTGTGTCCAAGTGCGTTCAGGTGTGTGTCTCCAGGTGCGTTCAGGTGTGTGTCCAGGTGTGTGTGTCCAGGTGCGTTCAGGTGTGTGTTCAGGTGTGTGTGTCCAGGTGCGTTCAGGTGTGTGTCTCCAGGTGCGTTCAGGTATGTCTCCAGGTGTGTCCAGGTGTGTGTGTCCAGGTGCGTTCAGGTGTGTGTGTCCAGGTGCGTTCAGGTGTGTGTGTCCAGGTGCGTTCAGGTGTGTGTCTCCAGGTGCGTTCAGGTGTGTCTCCAGGTGTGTGTGTCCAGGTGCGTTCAGGTGTGTGTCTCCAGGTGTGTGTGTCCAGGTGCGTTCAGGTGTGTGTGTCCAGGTGCGTTCAGGTGTGTGTGTCCAGGTGCGTTCAGGTGTGTGTCCACGTGCGTTCAGGTGTGTGTCCACGTGCGTTCAGGTGCGTTCAGGTGTGTGTCCAGGTGTGTGTCCAGGTGTGTGTCTCCAGGTGCGTTCAGGTGTGTGTCCAGGTGCGTTCAGGTGTGTGTCTCCAGGTGCGTTCAGGTGTGTGTCTCCAGGTGCGTTCAGGTGTGTGTCTCCAGGTGCGTTCAGGTGTGTGTGTCCAGGTGCGTTCAGGTGTGTGTCTCCAGGTGCGTTCAGGTGTGTGTCTCCAGGTGCATTCAGGTGTGTGTGTCCAGGTGCGTTCAGGTGTGTGTCTCCAGGTGCATTCAGGTGTTTCTCTCCAGGTGCGTTCAGGTGTGTGTCTCCAGGTGCGTTCAGGTGTGTCTCCAGGTGCGTTCAGGTGTGTGTCTCCAGGTGCGTTCAGGTGTGTGTCTCCAGGTGCGTTCAGGTGTGTGTCTCCAGGTGCGTTCAGGTGTGTGTCTCCAGGTGCGTTCAGGTGTGTGTCTCCAGGTGCGTTCAGGTGTGTATAGCTCTGACATCGCACTTGTGTAAAGTTATGGAAAGAATGATAACAGAAAGGCTGACGTACTATGTTGAAATGAACTAATGACTCCTTATCAGAGTGGGTTTAGAAGAGGGCGGAGTACTTTAGACCCCCTGCTGTGCCTGGAGTCTGAAGTCAGGAAAGCCCAAGCGAACATGGAGTGTGTTGTAGCTGTATTCTTTGATGTGGAAAAAGCTCACCATATGATGTGGAAGGAAGGGTTATTAATAAAACTGGACATCATGGGAGGTAACGTATATCATTGGATTATGGATGTTTCGTTTGGCCGTGCCATCAGAGTCCGAGTTGGCAGTTCATATTCTCGAAGGCATGAAGTTGAGAATGGAGTGTCATCAGTCCTCTTTTGGTCTCGATCATGATCAATGATATATAAACACAAGTAGGATCTGATATCGGTAAGTCACTTTTTGCAGATGATGGAGCTATTTGGAAAAGGGGCAGAAATGTAAATTATATTGTAGGTAAGATCTACACCAGGGTCGGCACTTCAGGTAGAGGTCGGAGAAATACCCATTTCTTAGAGGAGAAAACAGTTAATTGTTAATTACTGGGCAAATCTACAGGGCCATGAAGATACTCACCCTACTAAACAAACTGTACACACAAGTTGGGAAAGAAACACAATTAAAAAAGAAAGTGTTTGTGTTTGCTCTGAAGTAGCACTCTATGAAACCTGATGTTCTGTTTTCTTCAAGTTTGTATCTTCTTGGTCGAATGCACTTATTTTAAGTCGCTTTGGATAAAAGCCTCAGCTAAATGCAATGCAATGTAATGTGAGGAATTCAAAGTTAAAGAATGGAATATTAGTCAGACGGTGTTATCAGCTGTTCCACCATGTTGCTACCTCAACCTGTAGTAGATGTATCCTTCATTGAAACGGTTACATTCAAAGAAAGATAAGGTCAACGTGCAGGCGTATGTGAACACTTCATGAACAATATGGCACTTTATACAGATATTTACTGATGGATCCAAAAGTCCAGGAAAGGGTGAAACTAGTTGTGCATTTGATGTTCTTCAAGGTTCAAGGTTCTTTATTGTCAATCTAACATAGCTACAGAGTAATTATGTAGTTGAAAATCTTATGTCACAGGCTTCTCCAACAATGCAGCATAATAACATAATATCAATAAGAGCATGAGCAATACAAAAAGAATAATAGTTATAAAAATAAAATAAAGTGATGATGTGGAATAGTGCAGTACGAGTCTATATACAAGTTATTGGAATGATATATATATATATTAGGTATTAGATACATACTACTGAGTAGCAGTACCTTTCTTGAGTGAAAGGTCAAAGTGGAAGCGAGTGATCACATGGCAGTGTACTCAGTGGGTAGAGGAAGTGCAGCCAATGAGAGTGCTAATTTGCTCTGACTCCAGCTCCAGAGAGTATAAAGAACTTCTCGTCAGTCTGTGGTCAGGATATTCTGCATGACATGTTGCACATCATGTTTAGGTTAGTTCATCTGGGACTTGTTGTTCAGTTTGTGTGGGTTCATGTGGGTTCATGTGGGTTCATGTGGGTATTAGAGGGAATGAGGAAGTGGATCAACGGGCAACAGATGGATTGAAAGCAAAGCAGATTGATATTATATTACCCATCAGTAGAGCAGAAGGCAAATCAGTTACGAAAGTTATTATCAAGCAACAAAGGCAAAAGTGATGGGACAGTAGCACTAAAGGAAGACATACCAGATACAAAGGGAAGTAGGAAAGCACTTGGGGGAGTAGCAGAACATTAACAGCAGGATCACATTGGGTCACTCTGGATTAAACTCATCACTGCATCTGATTGGAAAACATCCAACTGGCAGCTGTGATGGTTGCCAACAACCAGAGACAATACATCATGTATTCTTTAGCTGCTCGGATTATAACAGACAAAGACTCATTCTGAAAACTGCACTGGAACAACTCAACATCAAGGACATGGATCTCAAGACAATACTCACAAGTAACTCAGGTAATGAAGTTAACAAGCTGATCTTCAAGTCTCTCAAAAACACTGGTCTGAGGACCAAGATGTAATATGAAGATTCAATAAATCAACAGTAGGTGGCGATATATGCTCCAAGTGGAAGCGATTCGCCATTAAAGCAAAGAAGAAGAAGAAGTTGTTGTAGTTCCTGTTGTGGCCTGAGGGCAGCAGAGAGCAGCAGAGCCGTTACTACACCGGAAGTTATAGAAGAAGAAGAAGAACATCCAAAACAAACCTTCCACACGTGGCTTCGTTATTCTGTTAAAACTACAAATCAAACTACAGACTGGACCGAGATGGACGAAGATCAGACGGTACTCCCTTTCCTTTGTAGATGACGTCATCCGGAAACAGCTGTTAGCGTTAGCTTTAGCTTTAAAACAAACAAGATATTTTTATTCAGATTTGGGTCAGAATGTCTTTATTTGTCCGAATTCTGAGATAATTAAACACCGTGTGTGTGTGTGTGTGTGTGTGTGTGTGTGTGTGTGTGTGTGTGTGTGTGTGTGTGTGTGATGTGTGGTGTGTGTGTGTGTGTGTGTGTGTGTGTGTGTGTGTGTGTGTGTGTGTGTGTGTGTGTGTGTGTGTGTGTGTGTGTGTGTGTGTGTGTGTGTGTAGGCGGGGTACAGGGAGCCCTGCACGGTGTGTTCAGCCGTGGATTGGGGAGTTTCAGACGAGGGTCGCTTCTTCTGCAAGTCCTGCCACAACGTCATCGAGGTAAACAACAACATTCTCTCCTCATCTCATCTCCTCTCCTTTCTTCTCCTCTCCTTCTCCTATAGACCCTTTCCTCCAAACAAGCAGTGGTTTCAGACCTCACATAATGCAAATAAAGCAGAAGTTGAAATGGAATCAGCGCTGTGTTTCCACAGTGATATTATAATAATGATATGTGTCAATGTGTTTCCATGGACCCCCTCAGAGGAGCAGGGAGGTGGTGGAAACGACCTTCACTCCTGGAGCCAGCCGGATCACCACCATCGGCCGAGGGACCCGGACCAAGAGGACGGGTACTAAACATGCTAACGTTCATCAGGCGCAACGCACACTTCACCTGATAGGAGTCACCTTTTCCATTAGTAGACCCCCCCCCCCCCCCACACACACACACACACAACACAACACAGACTATTACACCCCTTGAGTTAGTTAGAGTTCTGAGACTCACCGTTTTCTTTAAAAAGTCCAAATCTATTGATTTATAGAAAAACTAGAGTCAGAATTTAAGAAACATTTCATAATTTTCAGTGTGTGTGTGTGTGTGTGTGTGTGTGTGTGTGTGTGTGTGTGTGTGTGTGTGTGTGTGTGTGTGTGTGTGTGTGTGTGTGTGTGTGTGTGTGTGTGTGTGTGTGTGTGTGTGTGTGTGTGTGTGTGTGTGTGTGTGTGTGTCAGAGGGTGGGCGGCAGTGGAAGGTGTGTGAGGGGTTCCAGTTCATCCTGAAGAACCAGGCCGACGCGCTGCTCTCACTGGGAGTCACTCCGCTCTTTAAGGTTCAGGATTATTTAACTACTTATTTAATTATAATGTCGTATTATTTTATATTTTATTTATCCTTACATGTATTGTATTACTAATAATACTATTGTGTTTGTACAGTTAAGTGATTTGTGTTATTGTGATGTTTGTGATGGTGCTTCAGGACGCAGTGCTCTGTCCGCTCTGGAGGATCTTCTTGCAGAAGAGCCGGCAGGCGTACGTCCACGACCCGCTGCCGAGCAGCAGCTTCAGAGTGGTGCGTCCCTCTCCTTCATGCTCTCTCTCCTTCATGGTCTCTGTCCTTCATGGTCTCTGTCCTTCATGGTCTCTGTCCTTCATGGTCTCTCTCCTTCATGGTCTCTCTCCTTCATGCTCTCTCTCCTTCATGGTCTCTGTCCTTCATGCTCTCTCTCCTTCATGCTCTCTCTCCTTCATGGTCTCTGTCCTTCATGCTCTCTCTCCTTCATGGTCTCTGTCCTTCATGCTCTCTGTCCTTCATGGTCTCTGTCCTTCATGGTCTCTCTCCTTCATGGTCTCTCTCCTTCATGCTCTCTGTCCTTCATGCTCTCTCTCCTTCATGGTCTCTCTCCTTCATGGTCTCTCTCCTTCATGGTCTCTCTCCTTCATGCTCTCTCTCCTTCATGGTCTCTCTCCTTCATGCTCTCTCTCCTTCATGCTCTCTCTCCTTCATGGTCTCTCTCCTTCATGGTCTCTCTCCTTCATGGTCTCTCTCCTTCATGCTCTCTCTCCTTCATGGTCTCTGTCCTTCATGCTCTCTCTCCTTCATGGTCTCTCTCCTTCATGGTCTCTCTCCTTCATGCTCTCTGTCCTTCATGGTCTCTGTCCTTCATGGTCTCTCTCCTTCATGGTCTCTCTCCTTCATGGTCTCTCTCCTTCATGGTCTCTGTCCCTGTTCAATACTTCAGCAATAGCTCACTTCAGGCCGTGGTATCTGCTCAGTATATCACAGCTAAGGGGCGTGGTTCGGCCCCTGAGCTGTGAGCATATACCACGACCTGAAGCGAGCTATTGCTTTGATCAAACGGTTACCCAGTGTGGCGATATGAACAGCTAGCCAACATCTTAGACAGACAGCGTTGATCCCATTATTTGGCTATTTATTGAGCTGCTGTTTTGTCAACGTCTGAAAGTCTGCCCAGCTTTATCCTGACGCCAGTCTTCAAAGCACTTACAGCCCGTTGTGTTTGCTTCACGGTGTTCTGTTCGTTTGGGTTCCAGTTGGTCTACCTGCTCTTCACGATGCTCTGCATGTCGTCGTTTAGGTGCTCTCTGGAGATAGGCTCTGCTCGATCCACTCCTCCATAGTGAGACCCCCCCCCGGAGGTCCAAGTTAACCTTACATGTTTCCATCTTGAGCTTTGTTAGTTAGTTAGTTTCCTAACGGACGTAACGTAACAGCTGTAACGGTTGTAGCTTTTCTCAGACGCGGAGGGATACTGACTTGTTGTGAAAAGTAACTACAATCTACCCGTGGTATACGCTCATTATATCACGGCTAAGGACCAATCAGATTGCTTGATTTGACTTATCCGTTTTATAAATATAAATAAAACATATATTTATAAAGGTAACCCCTCTCTGTTTCAGGGCGACTCCGAGGCGTCGGCCAGCGAGACGGAGACCATCGCGTCGAGCGCCGCCTCCCTCGCAGGTCAGGCCTCACCAAATATAATAAATAACATCTAGAAGTAAAGCAGGCACTCTCCGGACGTTCACTGAAACATAAACACCTTTAGTCAAAAGTCAAGAGGGGGGAGAGGGGAGG
>NW_022987502.1:0-26071 GCF_902827165.1 Trematomus bernacchii | reverse complement strand
AGTTAAAATATAAATATTGTGGCTTTCCAAGTTAACATGAATTGATACGACTGCGATTAAATCAGCATATACTTCTGCCAGGGGATGCCACCGCTCAAATTCTCTTGCCACCCCATGAATATTTGTCTAGATCCGCCCCTGGACACAGGTCATCAGGGATGAGTTTGATATGTATTTTTTATTAAAATGTTGAAAGATTGTTCTTCTGGTTTCCTGTATTGATTCATGACGTTTTATTTTGAAGGTAGGCTCTTCTGGTTTCCTGTATTGACGTTTTATTTTGAAGGTAAACTCTTCTGTTTCCGGTGTTTATTATTATTTATCGGTGAGTACCTCTCCCTCCGGTTCTCCAGCAGGTCCTCTCGGATCAGCGGGGCGTCGCGGAGCCTCTCATGCCTGGATCGGAGCCCTCAGGTCGGGGAGCGACGCTCAGCGAGGCCCGCGGGCCGGAGCTCCTTCATCCTCAGAGGACAGGTGAGACAGCCATCTTCAGGTGACGTCATGACGCAGGGGCACGTCGGCCTGACGTCACAGGGATTAGGATCGAGTGTAGAATGGGATGTTTGGGTAGAGATAAACACAGCGGACTGTATTTGTCCGTTGTTATTCATTTGATGTAATGTTTTAACACTTATATGTTTGTGAGGATGTAGAATAAATATGTCGTGGAATAAATGAAGGAATTAAAGGATCTTATTTATTAAATATATATATTTGGTATTGTTTAATTTATTCAAAGCTTTTATCTCTCATTGTTTTTGTTTTGTGTGATAAATTAAAATACCTAAATAAAAGAAACTCGTTTGCATTTTATTTTATTTTCGAAACAAATGAAAAATAGAATATATAACATTATAAAAAGTGCATTTATAAACATTTACAATCAAGTGGTTGTTTAAACCAATCAGAATACAGCATTTCAGGGGGGCGGGGCTTCAGTCTCAGTGATTTGACACATCAGCACAAACAAGGAGGCTCATGGGTAATGTAGTACTTAAACTGTGGCTCAGGACCAATCAGGCTCCGCCCACTTTAACAACTCTGAGCTCTGATTGGTCGACCGGTCCACTGGTCCACTGTCTCTCAAACACAAATGAAAGAAGTACATTCCCGTGTTTCCGCTCGTCTCCGTCAGAGATTTAATAAATAAAGCAACCTGATTGGTCCAAACCTCTCCAAACCTTTCATATCCGCTTTCAACATTAAAAAGAAACGCATAGAATCCAATCTTTAGGAAACTTTATTAACATCAGGTCTGACTTTTAGTCTCACTCCGCTCTCAGGTTGTTCTTCATTTCTGACATTTGACACAATCAATGCAGTTTAGAGTCTCCTAAATCTTCCAAACGCACCCAAAACACATCAGCATCAGTCAGAGTACAGATATGTCCACTTTCTGGGTAACACTGACATTTCTGATCCTGAAAAGGTCAGACATGAACTCAACACCGCTAAAAACACTTCATCCAAACCATCTGCAGCTGCTAATAAACAGAACCAACTTACTCTAACGGTGTAAATGTCCCACCAGCAGTCTCTCTGAGCTGGAGACCCTATCAGAACCCTTTGGGGTCTCAACATGTCGGGTTCAGGAACATCAGGACCCTCCAGTTTCACTTTGGGACTGGCAGAGAGTCTCCTCCGCCCTCAGGTTGTGTCCGAGGATCTTCAGTTCTTCATTTCTGACCTCCTGACCTCCTCACCTCCTGACCTTCTTCATTTCTGACCTCCTGACCTCCTGACCCAACAAATGTCCACTTTGAGTCTCCTGAAGCTTCAGAGCGGTGTCATGCGTAGCAGCACTTGTGCAGCGTGAGGTTTCGCTTGTCGGAGTATCTCTTCCCGCAGCGGTCGCAGATGAACTGCTTTCCCCCGGCGTGCACGTGGCTCAGGTGCGTGCGCAGGTGGCTGCCCTGGCTGAAGGCCTTCCTGCAGACAGAGCAGCTGGGAGGAGGGGGGAGGGAGGAGGGGGTCAGTTAGCTTTACACACAGACTCACAGTGACAGACATTAAGAGCAGAAACAAACATATTATAAAATGGCATTTAAAAACACTAATTTAAAGACCTGAGAGGGTCTCTAATTGAGAGCGTACCTGTAGGGCTTCTAATTGAGAGCGTACCTGTAGGGCTTCTAATTGAGAGCGTACCTGTAGAGCTTCTAATTGAGAGCGTACCTGTAGGGCTTCTAATTGAGAGCGTACCTGTAGGGCTTCTAATTGAGAGCGTACCTGTAGGGCTTCTAATTGAGAGCGTACCTGTAGGGCTTCTAATTGAGAGCGTACCTGTAGGGCTTCTAATTGAGAGCGTACCTGTAGGGCTTCTAATTGAGAGCGTACCTGTAGGGCTTCTAGTTGAGAGCGTACCTGTAGGGCTTCTAATTGAGAGCGTACCTGTAGAGCTTCTAATTGAGAGCGTACCTGTAGGGCTTCTAATTGAGAGCGTACCTGTAGGGCTTCTAATTGAGAGCATACCTGTAGAGCTTCTAATTGAGAGCGTACCTGTAGGGCTTCTAATTGAGAGCGTACCTGTAGGGCTTCTAATTGAGAGCGTACCTGTAGAGCTTCTAATTGAGAGCGTACCTGTAGGGCTTCTAATTGAGAGCGTACCTGTAGGGCTTCTAATTGAAGGCGTACCTGTAGGGCTTCTAATTGAGAGCGTACCTGTAGAGCTTCTAATTGAAGGCGTACCTGTAGGGCTTCTAATTGAGAGCGTACCTGTAGGGCTTCTAGTTGAGAGCATACCTGTAGGGCTTCTAATTGAGAGCGTACCTGTAGGGCTTCTAGTTGAGAGCATACCTGTAGGGCTTCTAATTGAGAGCGTACCTGTAGAGCTTCTAATTGAAGGCGTACCTGTAGGGCTTCTAATTGAGAGCGTACCTGTAGGGCTTCTAATTGAGAGCGTACCTGTAGAGCTTCTAATTGAGAGCGTACCTGTAGGGCTTCTAATTGAGAGCGTACCTGTAGGGCTTCTAATTGAGAGCGTACCTGTAGGGCTTCTAATTGAGAGCGTACCTGTAGGGCTTCTAATTGAGAGCGTACCTGTAGGGCTTCTAATTGAGAGCGTACCTGTAGGGCTTCTAATTGAAGGCGTACCTGTAGGGTTTCTAATTGAAGGCGTACCTGTAGGGCTTCTAGTTGAGAGCATACCTGTAGGGCTTCTAATTGAGAGCGTACCTGTAGGGCTTCTAGTTGAGAGCGTACCTGTAGGGCTTCTAATTGAGAGCGTACCTGTAGAGCTTCTAATTGAAGGCGTACCTGTAGGGCTTCTAATTGAGAGCGTACCTGTAGAGCTTCTAATTGAGAGCATACCTGTAGGGCTTCTAATTGAGAGCGTACCTGTAGGGCTTCTAATTGAGAGCGTACCTGTAGAGCTTCTAATTGAGAGCGTACCTGTAGGGCTTCTAATTGAGAGCGTACCTGTAGGGCTTCTAATTGAGAGCGTACCTGTAGAGCTTCTAATTGAGAGCGTACCTGTAGGGCTTCTAATTGAGAGCGTACCTGTAGGGCTTCTAATTGAGAGCGTACCTGTAGGGCTTCTAATTGAGAGCGTACCTGTAGGGCTTCTAATTGAAGGCGTACCTGTAGGGCTTCTAGTTGAGAGCGTACCTGTAGAGCTTCTAGTTGAGAGCGTACCTGTAGGGCTTCTAATTGAGAGCGTACCTGTAGGGCTTCTCCCCGCTGTGCACCCTCAGGTGAAGCTTCAGGCTGTTGTTGTTGTTGAAGGTCTTCTCGCAGCAGCTGCAGCTGAACGGCCTCTCGGAGGAGTGAGTCCTCTGGTGCTGCATCAGACTGCTCTGCTGGCTGAACGTCTTCTCACACAGGTCACAGCCGAACGGTTTCTCCCCGCTGTCAATCAGAGTCAGAGTCAGAGTCAGAGTCAGAGTCAGAATCAGAGTCAGAGTCAGAATCAGAATCAGAAACAGAATCAGAGTCAGAATCAGAATCAGAGTCAGAATCAGAGTCAGAATCAGAGTCAGAATCAGAATCAGAAACAGAATCAGAGTCAGAATCAGAATCAGAGTCAGAGTCAGAATCAGAGTCAGAGTCAGAGTCAGAGTCAGAATCAGAGTCAGAGTCAGAGTCAGAGTCAGAATCAGAGTCAGAATCAGAATCAGAGTCAGAGTCAGAATCAGAATCAGAGTCAGAATCAGAATCAGAGTCAGAGTCAGAGTCAGAATCAGAGTCAGAGTCAGAGTCAGAGTCAGAAACAGAGTCAGAGTCAGAGTCAGAATCAGAGTCAGAGTCAGAATCAGAGTCAGAATCAGAATCAGAGTCAGAGTCAGAATCAGAGTCAGAGTCAGAGTCAGAATCAGAATCAGAGTCAGATTCAGAGTCAGAGTCAGAATCAGAAACAGAGTCAGAGTCAGAATCAGAGTCAGAATCAGAAACAGAGTCAGAATCAGAGTCAGAGTCAGAAACAGAGTCAGAATCAGAATCAGAGTCAGAGTCAGAGTCAGAATCAGAGTCAGAGTCAGAGTCAGAATCAGAGTCAGAGTCAGAATCAGAGTCAGAATCAGAGTCAGAGTCAGAGTCAGAATCAGAGTCAGAGTCAGAGTCAGAATCAGAATCAGAGTCAGAATCAGAGTCAGAGTCAAGAATCAGAATCAGAGTCAGAGTCAGAGTCAGAATCAGAGTCAGAGTCAGAATCAGAGTCAGAGTCAGAATCAGAGTCAGAGTCAGAATCAGAATCAGAGTCAGAGTCAGAGTCAGAATCAGAGTCAGAGTCAGAGTCAGAATCAGAGTCAGAGTCAGAGTCAGAATCAGAGTCAGAATCAGAGTCAGAATCAGAGTCAGAGTCAGAATCAGAGTCAGAATCAGAGTCAGAAACAGAGTCAGAGTCAGAATCAGAATCAGAGTCAGAATCAGAAACAGAGTCAGAATCAGAGTCAGAGTCAGAGTCAGAATCAGAGTCAGAGTCAGAGTCAGAATCAGAGTCAGAATCAGAAACAGAGTCAGAATCAGAGTCAGAATCAGAGTCAGAGTCAGAGTCAGAATCAGAGTCAGAGTCAGAATCAGAATCAGAGTCAGAGTCAGAATCAGAATCAGAGTCAGAATCAGAGTCAGAATCAGAGTCAGAGTCAGAGTCAGAGTCAGAATCAGAGTCAGAGTCAGAATCAGAGTCAGAGTCAGAATCAGAATCAGAGTCAGAGTCAGAATCAGAGTCAGAATCAGAGTCAGAATCAGAGTCAGAGTCAGAATCAGAGTCAGAGTCAGAGTCAGAGTCAGAGTCAGAATCAGAATCAGAGTCAGAGTCAGAATCAGAGTCAGAATCAGAGTCAGAGTCAGAGTCAGAGTCAGAGTCAGAATCAGAGTCAGAATCAGAATCAGAGTCAGAGTCAGAATCAGAGTCAGAGTCAGAATCAGAGTCAGAATCAGAGTCAGAGTCAGAGTCAGAATCAGAGTCAGAGTCAGAGTCAGAGTCAGAGTCAGAATCAGAGTCAGAGTCAGAGTCAGAGTCAGAGTCAGAATCAGAGTCAGAGTCAGAGTCAGAGTCAGAATCAGAGTCAGAGTCAGAATCAGAGTCAGAGTCAGAGTCAGAATCAGAGTCAGAATCAGAGTCAGAGTCAGAGTCAGAGTCAGAATCAGAGTCAGAATCAGAGTCAGAGTCAGAATCAGAGTCAGAATCAGAGTCAGAATCAGAGTCAGAGTCAGAGTCAGAGTCAGAATCAGAGTCAGAATCAGAATCAGAGTCAGAGTCAGAATCAGAGTCAGAGTCAGAATCAGAGTCAGAGTCAGAGTCAGAATCAGAGTCAGAGTCAGAATCAGAGTCAGAGTCAGAGTCAGAATCAGAGTCAGAGTCAGAATCAGAGTCAGAGTCAGAATCAGAGTCAGAGTCAGAGTCAGAATCAGAGTCAGAATCAGAGTCAGAGTCAGAATCAGAGTCAGAATCAGAGTCAGAAACAGAGTCAGAGTCGGAATCAGAATCAGAGTCAGAGTCGGAGTCAGAACCTTCATCAGTCCCACAGAGGGGACGCTCACATTAGGCGCTTTCAAACCGGAGTACTTTTCCCAGTATAGTTCCGATAGTTCTTTTTTGCGTTCACACCAAAAAAATCCGGAACAAGAACCTTTCTCCCCTTTTCAGTCCCTGCTAGAGAGCAGGTACTTTCGTGGGAGAAAAAGGTTCCCATTTCTGATTGGCTGGGCGGATTGCAAAAAAAAAAAAGCATGCTGTTGAATTATTAAATGTAATATATGAATTCTGTTTATTTAATACTCTTATACTAATCACTTCCTGTATTCCCGTGATAAAAGGGACATGCGCAATAAAACGTGTCACTTCCGATTGAAGCACAGCTGATGGTGTATGTGTGTATTTATTCCTCTGTCACGTTAAACTATGTTCACGGTATTCCTGCCCTAAGATCATGGCATCGCTAACAGGTTATGGGCCCAGGAGGGACCATGGAAGCCGGTGGAACCGTTTGTGTTTCGACGGAGATGAGAAGAACTACGAGTTATGGGAGACAAAGTTTTTGGGTCACCTGCGACTGCTAGGATTGAAGGCTGCCATCCTAGAGGAGCCAGGTGTAGAGGATAAGGCTGATGATCAGAAAAACGAAGAAGCCTATGCGGAATTGATCCAGGTACTGGACGATAAAAGCCTTTCACTGATCATGGGAGAAGCAGCGGACAACGGAAGAAAAGCGTTACAAATATTGAGGGACCACTACGCTGGGAAAGGGAAACCACGGGTGATCAGCCTCTACACTGAACTAACGTCGCTGCAGAAAGCCGCTAATGAGAGCGTCACTGACTATATTATTCGTGCCGAAACGGCAATTACAGCACTGAGAAATGCTGAAGAGACTCTTAGCGACGGGCTGCTGATAGCCATGATTTTAAAGGGACTGCCAATCTGTTTCAGGCCGTTTGCCATCCACATTACACAAGGGGATGAGAAGCTAACTTTTGGTGAGTTCAAAACAAAGTTGAGGAGCTATGAAAGCACAGAAAAATACAATGCCAACTTGAGTGAGGAATCTGATAATATTATGAAAGCGAGTGGCTGGGTGAAGTGGAGAGATGGCCCCAATATCACCTGCTACAACTGCGGTCAGAAAGGACACTGGGCTCGTGAGTGTGGAAGTGCGAGTAGCAGCAACAGCAAAGACCAGAGACAGTGGTGCAGTTTTTGCAAAAATTCCACACATATAGATGCAAACTGCAGACGCAAAGAGAGAGACAATGCTAAACAAGCAACTGACGTTGAGGACCACTCATTTGTTTTTAAAGTACGTGACAGTCCAGTAACCGGAGTTACACATAAAGGGCTGATGGTCGACACCGGAGCAACGTCACACATAATAACGAACATCGACAAGTTTAAAAGGTTCGATGAGACTTTTCAACCGAAAGACCACTTTGTTGAATTGGCTGACGGGACAAGAACAAGTGGTGTCGCTTTGAAGAAAGGAGAGGCGGAGGTCTGCCTGCAAGACACGGAGGGACGACGAGTGACAGCGATGCTGAAGGACGCGCTCTATATACCGTCCTATCCACAAGACATTTTCTCTGTTAAAGCAGCGACAGCCAACGGAGCATCAGTGAACTTTCGTCAGGGTTGTAACCAGCTGATTCACCAGAGAGGTAACATATTTGACATCAAGGAATATGATAGACTTTATTTTGTAAACACTGTGGACTGTGAAGCTGAGGACGATGCATGTTATGGATGTTATGACATTCAAACATGGCATGAAATACTTGGTCACTGTAACTATGATGATGTGTCACAACTGGAAAAAGTCACTGAGGGGATGAAAATGAAGGGTGGGATTGATAAATCTAACCTTAACTGTGAAGTGTGTACTCGAGGTAAATTTGCTCAGAGTAGGAACAGACAACCAGATGCAAGAGCTCAATCTTGTGCACACTGATTTAGCAGGTCCCATTGAGCCAGAGGCTAAGGAGGGATTCAGATACACATTGGCTTTGACAGATGACTTTTCAGGGGCAGTATTTGTGTATTTCCTAAAAGCTAAAAGTGATACTTTCAAAGCCACAGAGAAATTCATTGCTGATGTCGCACCTTATGGTAAAATCAAATGTATAAGGTCTGATAACGGTACAGAATTCACCGGGACAAACTTTCAATCGCTCCTTAGACAACATGCAATACGACATGAAACTTCAGCACCTTACTCACCCCATCAAAATGGGACAGCTGAGAGAAACTGGAGAACACTTTTTGAAATGGCAAGATGCATGCTTCTTGAGAGCAATTTACCAAAGAAGCTATGGACATATGCCGTCATGACTGCAGCTGTAATACGTAACAGATGTTACAACAGACGTGTAGGACAGACGCCTTATTATATGCTGACAGGACGTAAGCCGAACCTCTCTAAATGAATATATTTGGATCTGTATGCTATGCATACAAGCAGGAAAAGAAAAAGTTAGACTCGAGGTGTGAGAAGGGTATTTTTGTAGGGTATGATAAAAACAGCCCAGCATACCTAGTCTACAACCCAGACACTGGTAGTGTTCGAAAACACAGGCAAGTGAAGTTTGTCACAAAAAGTATAGTCGAGCGACATACACAGACTGATTTTGAGGCAAGTGATGACGATTTTTATGAGAAAAGGTTTGTATCCACCAAGCCAGAAACCCAGGGGACTGACTCGTGTCCAAAAGAGACACAGGAGGCTCGAACTGAGACAGATGACACAAACACTCAGACAGGAAAGGGAGCAGAAGGTCAAAATAGAAGCTATCCCCAAAGAGAAAGGAGGAGACCTCAGTATTTAGAGGACTATGAATGTAAAGTACAGTGTGACGACCAGAAGTATGTAAATATTGACTACTGCTACAGAGTAATGTGTAATGTACCAAACACCTTTAAAGAGGCCATGAATTCAGCAGAGTCAAAACTCTGGACTGATGCTATGCAGGAGGAAATGAATTCTCTTAAGGAAAATGACACATTCACATTGACCACACTACCAGAGGGCAAACATGCAGTGGGGGGTAGATGGGTCTATACAATCAAAGAAAACACAGAAAAGACTGAGATATATAAAGCCAGATATGTTGCAAAGGGATATAGTCAAGTGGCAGGAATAGACTAGAAGGAGACATTTTGCCCGACTGCAAACATGACATCAGTACGAAGCTCGATGCAACTGGCAGCTCAACATGACTTACACCTACATCAGATGGATGTTAAAACTGCATCTTTACACGCTCCAATTGATTGTGAGCTGTATGTACAGCAACCTGAAGGTTTTGAGGTCAAGTCAGACGCAGATGAAAAGCTAGTCTGCAAGCTGAATAAATCACTGATGGGTTAAAACAATCTGGAAGAAACTGGAAGAAAATGTAGCATGATCATCTCTGTGAGAACGGTTTTGCACCAAACCCAGCTGATCACTGTGTCTACAGTAAAGGAATAGAAAATGAGAGGATCATTCTGATTGGTTGGGTGGATGGGTTAGTCATCGCAGCTAATGATATTCACACAATTAATACTGTGAAAGAAATGTTGAGCACAAAATTCAAAATGAAGGATCTTGGGAAACTTAAACATTTCCTAGGCATTGACTTTACTCAGGAAAAAGGAGAAATAAAGATGGGTCAAAAGAAATTCATTACAAAAATACTGGAAAAGTTTGGTATGAATGACTGTAAGCCAAGGTCCACCCCATGTGAACAGAAACACAACTTTGATGATGATGGTGAAGCTGTTGATGCAACACAGTATCGTGAAGTGGTAGGCAGCTTAATATATTTAATGACATCTCCACGGCCTGATCTAAGTTGGATAGTCAGTAAACTGTCACAGCATTTTTCAGAGCCAAAAGAACAACACTGGTTAACTGCTAAACATGTATTGAGGTACTTAAAGGGCACAATTAATCAGGAGCTATGTTTTAAACAACAAGATGAAAAACTGAAACTTGTTGCATACTGTGATGCGGATTGGGCAACAGACCAAAATGACAGACGGAGTATAACAGGGTACTGTTTTAGTCTAACTAGCAATGGGCCTGTTATTTCTTGGAGATCAAAGAAACAGCAAACAGTAGCTTTGTCGACATGTGAGGCAGAGTACATGGCACTGGCTGCCACAGCACAAGAGAGTTTGTATCTTGTGCAGCTAATAGAGAGCATGGATAGTGAGGGTCAATGTACTCCTGTGAACATCTTTGAAGATAACCAGGGTGCGCTCTATCCAAGAACCCAGTATGTCGTCAACGATGTAAACATGTGGATGTCAAGTATCATTTTGTTCGAACTGTACTGAATGATAACCATTGACTCTTGCCCTACAGCTGATATGATTGCTGATATTTTCACTAAGCCTGCAACAAAGGTCAAAAGTGAGACATTTGTAAAGTATTTGTTTGGAATGTAAATAACCCCAGAAGTTTCAAACACTGTGTTATTGTGCAGGTGTATAAGGTGTTTACATTTGAATTCATGTTGAGAAATTGTGCAGTATAAGAGTAAGTGGGGGTGTTGAATTATGAAATGTAATATATGAATTCTGTTTATTTAGTACTCTTATACTAATCACTTCCTGTATTCCCGTGATAAAAGGGACATGCGCAATAAAACGTGTCACTTCCGATTGAAGCACCGCTGATGGTGTACGTGTGTATTTATTCCTCTGTCACGTTAAACTATGTTCACAGTATTCCTGCCCTAAGATCATGGCATCGCTAACAGGTGCATAAAGTCAAAAGTCAAAGTCAACTTAATTGTCAATCTTTCAGGTTGTGTGTACAGAGAGATCGAAATGCTGTTTCCCACAATCCAGAATACATATATATATAAAAATATGTATATCCTATATATATATATATATATATATATATACATACACACAGCGCAGCATCAGGACTACAGCCTCCAGACTCAGAGGCCGTTTCTCAATGTCCAGCAGGCTTGCTTGGCAGCACATGGACCTCCGAGTCAGTTGCTTCATTAGAGACGCAAGAATACCTCCAAGCCTCGGCCTCGGAAAACGAAGAAGAATGGAACAGGCTAACAGGCTAACAGGCTAACAGGTGTGCGTCATATGCGAGGCCCCGCCTCAAATGGAGCGCGATTTGTTTGAAAACTCAAAACTGAATTGCGAAGATGGACACGTTTGTGTTGTCTAGTACTATGGATGCATTTATTGAGAAGGAGGAAGAGATAGAGCGGGAGTATCTGTCTGCTCGGAGGAGGAGGATGTTCTGTCGCCACCTTTGCGGAGCACGACGTGCTCGGGGAGGAGAAATAATGTATTGTTTTATTCAATGTTGGGAGAATGGGTAAGCTAGTTAAATATGTCTTGCCGCTTGCCTTCCGTACGAGTTGTATTCTCTAATGTGAATCAAGTAAATGAACTATCCCTAATGACTCCATAGTTAGTTTGTGAGTTGTCATGGTTTCAATCCCCCTTGGGAGACACGCCTTTCTACTGCCATGCTGCCCGCACAATAAGCAAGCAACACTTTTCTCCCGTGTCAATGTTGCATATATAGTTTGTGCATGTTTGTAGTCGTTCTAACACTTATCGATGTGTAATCACATTGAAATTGTTTTTTTAATAATGTAAACACACAAACACCAACGAGCTGCTGCTGACGGCTGATGCTGGCTCTCCCTCTCTCCTCATCCTCCTCCATCGTCTGCACTCCACCATCGGACTCTCTGACTCTCCCCTTGACTGGTTCAGATCTTACCTCACCGGGAGAACAGAGTACGTCTCCTTGGGCGAGGCAGAGTCGGGTACCCACAACGTCACCTGTGGTGTCCCTCAGGGATCAGTTCTCGGCCCCACCCTCTTCACACTCTACATGCTCCCCCTTGGCTCTATCATCAGCCGACATGGAGTATCATTCCACTGTTACGCTGATGACACCCACCTGTACCTCAGGATCAACCCCACCTCCTCAGGATCAACCCCACCTCCTCAGGATCAACCCCACCTCCTCTGCAGCCCTGCCTTCACCCACACTCACTGCCTGCCTGGAGGAGATACAGGCGTGGATGAAGCAACACTTCCTGAAACTAAACAGCTCCAAGACCGAAGCCATTATAGTTGGCACCCCACACCAGGTTCAGTCATCCACCATCACCACCATCACCTTCTCCGGCCAGGACATTACCCTCTCCTCAATAGTCACCAACCTGGGTGTTAAAATGGACGCCCACCTGACCTTTGAGGCCCACATTAAACAGCTGTGCAAGAACTCCTTTTATCACCTCAGGAACATCGCCAAACTCCGCCCCACACTCTCTCTGTCTGACGCCGAAAAGCTGGTCCACGCCTTTGTCTCCTCCAGGCTGGACTACTGCAATGCACTCCTCATCGGGATCCCTAACAAAAGCATCCAGAAGCTCCAGAACATCCAGAACAGCGCTGCTAGGATCCTGATGAGGGTGCGCAAATACGACCACATCACCCCCATCCTTAAATCACTACACTGGCCCCTCCCTACCTCAAGGAACTCCTCACCCCCCTTACCTCCTTGCGGACCACCCGCTCCAGCAACTCCAACCTCCTCAGACCCCCCAGGACTAAGCTCCGTACCATGGGAGACCAAGCCTTCTGCTGGCTGCTCCCAGACTGTGGAACGCTCTCCCACATGAGAGCACCACAGACCGTGGAGGCTTTTACAAAAGGCCTCCAAACCCATCTCTTCAAAAGAGCCTTTCCCTAGACCTTTTATTTATTTTTTATATTGCTTTTGATTAATTCTACCGTGTTGTGTAATGTTTATTTATACTGTTCATGCTCACTGCTTGTAGCACTTCGGGATTTGAAATCAAATATGAAGTGCTTTATAAATGAAACCCATTATTATTATTACACAAGCAAATTGCAGATTAGAAAAAAAGAACCATTAACAAGAAACAAATGTCAAGTAAACTGAAACTGCCCTCTATTCTTTATGTTGTGCTCATTACTGCATTATCAATGTCACCGTGCCAGTGCTCCAGAGATTCTTTGCCTACGAGGACTTCCCTCCCCGCCCTGACTTTGGTCTGGGCGGGGAGGCCATCCAGCAGCTCCTAGTGGCGCTGGAGAGAGAGGCTGGATGGACTTGCTGTCGCTCCACTGGACCATGACTATTTTGACATGGCTCAAATCCCATGTCACAATCTGCTTATGTACTTGAGTAACTGCATTTTGTAAAATGAGCATCTCTCCAGGACAGAACCACTAAACTAACTTAAGACTTTCTCCTTCTGTTTGCAGCGTAGAAGAAGTCCTGGAGGATAAGCAGCCACAACATCACCAATTCTGCCTCCATGTGGGAGATGGACGCTCTGGCAGGAGGCTCCATCAGGACCAGAACCTCTCTCGACCTGAACAGTTTCTTCCCCTCCGCTACCGGCCTCTCAAACAAGGCCCGGCCCCCCCACTGACACTTTACCTCAGCCACAACGCAGACTCTATACGCATTACATTACTGCACATATTTCACGTTATATTCTATAATTCCCTGCATTCTACTTCGCTGTAAATTACTGCTTCACTTGATTGTATTGCTATCTATCTGTATGTGGTTAGTGTTGTGAATATAGTTTGCTATGTGTTATGTATGCTCCATGACATCAAGTCAAATTCCTCGTACGCGTGAACCTACCTGGCAATAAAGCCGTTTCTGATTGTGAATAATATATATATTCATATATCATACTTGATGTCTGCAAACCTTTGTACACACATTGGTGCACGTTGTAGCATAAAACACACATATCAACAAAAGAGGCAAAGTCAAAACAAGGTTCATTTTCATTTCATTTCAATGTCATTTTTTATTTTGGGGCAAAACGCTCTAAGACAGCTAAAAACTTTTCGGACCTTTCTCGGGCCTCTGCCTCTCTCTGATAGAGGATGGCCTCCCTTAAGAGATGAAGGTAGGGATCCTCTCACCCTCTTTTCCATTCCCCCTCTCCTCTCCTCTCGCCCTCTCTCACCTTCCTAGGCAGTGCTTGGGTCTGGATTGTCCTCTTGGATGGAGGCAATCAGGCAGGGGGGCGAGACCGCCGCACACTGCCCTTATGCCTCATCCATTAGGACAAACCAGGCCCAAGTCGCTGCCGTGGGTTCCCCGTCCCGTCCTCCTGTCCTGAGGCGGGACACTTCCTGAGCAGTGAAGACCAAGCACGTACACGCATTGATATATGAAAACACAATACATATAATCATGTCTAACCTCTCACACCTTGTACTTGTTTTTGAGGTTGTCCCACTTCTTTTTGGACGTGGGTTGCCCTTCCCTCAATCTCCATTGTTGCCACAATTGTCCTATGTAAATGATAAGAAGGAGAAAGCAGCGATTAAATTACATCTTGAACCATATTTACTACCTAAACAACCTCACTTGCTTCTCACCGTGTCCCGCCCGTGAACAGGTGCCGGAGCTCAACACGGAGGCCTTTAAAGATACGCCTCCCTCTGTTCCTTAGTCCTTTGAGCAAACACCTCACAGTATGTTCTAATGCCGTGTGATGAATGAATACCAGGCCAAACACTCTGTTGCCAGTTCATTACAGAAACTGAGCTTAACTGCAGTCCGGCAACAAACAATTGTGCCGCTCTCTCTAACGGTTTCAACATAAACTGTACCGAAAATAAATACCTCACGATGTAGCTATCTAATTATGAACTAGCTTTACTTTCACGGACCACACTTTGGGTGATAACAGATTTAACAAAGTGACATATTTACCAACACCTTTTCTACGCCGCTGAACATACTTACATTTAAATGTGTACTGCGTCGCTTCAGCCATTCTTCGCCAAAGATTTTTTAAATTGGTCCGTGCGCAAAGCATTGTGGGGATTTTAAGACCGCGGAGTCTACTCATGTGCAGGCTCGAAATGTCCCGCAAAGAAGTACGCCGGCCTCGGTAGATTTCCAAGCATGCTGGACATTGGAACAGTCCTTTGGCGGCACTCGATGACGTAGCATGCTTGAAGTAGTGGCTCTGGAGCAGCTTTACTTGACATTGAGAAACGGCCAGAGAGAGTTTCATCCCACAGGCCATCAGACTGTGAGACACCTCAACTTCTGGAAGAGCATCCAGAACATTCATCTGTTTGCAACTCATATATATCAACATTACAATTACTGTAGAGACTATTCTGCACTATTTCTATTCTATTTCTATTCTATTCTATTCCTATTCTATTTCTATTCTATTCTATTTCCTATTCTATTCTATTTCTATTTCTATTTCTATTTCTATTTCTATTCTATTTCTATTCTATTCTATTTCTATTCTATTTCTATTCTATTCTATTCCTATTCTATTTCTATTCTATTCTATTCCTATTCTATTCTATTCTATTTCTATTTCTATTTCTATTCTATTTCTATTCTATTCTATTTCTATTCTTTTCTATTCTATTTCTATTCTATTCTATTCCTATTCTATTCTATTTCTATTCTATTTCTATTCTATTTCTATTCTATTTCTATTCTATTTCTATAGACTTGCACTTTGATCCGTGTTATTGTGTTGCTCTGTTGGAGGAGCCTGGGACCTCAGGTTCTCATTGTCACATCTCCACTGTAGTTCTTCTTCTCTAACACATGGCTTGTTGACATGAGGTCAGGGAAGCGGGTCTAAGGTGTGGTTCTCCTGATCCAGAACCAGGTCCCCATGTTCTTTCAAAGGTTCAGGTGTTTGACAGTCTGATGGCCTGTGGGATGAAACTAGCTCTGTACAAATGACAATAAATGAAAAGCATTGAATGTACACAACCAACAGAACACACCTGTGGGTTCTCAGGTGGATCTTCAGGTTCACCGCCTGCCTGAAGCTCTTCCCACAGAGCTCACAGCTGAAGGGCTTCTCCCCGCTGTGGATCGTCTGGTGGCTCTTCAGGTTCACGGCGTTCCTGAAGGCTTCAGGGCAGACGGGGCACTTCAGAGGCTTCAGCCCGGCGTGGATCAGCTGGTGGGTTCTGAGAGTCGACGCCCGCGTGAAGCCGTTCCCACAAAGAGAGCACTCGAAGAGCTTCCGATCCACGTGAGTCTGCATGTGGCGCCGCAGGTTCTGAAGCATGTTGAAGGTCCGTAAGCACACCTGAGGAACCACAGGAGAGAAGTGAGACACCTGAGGAACCACAGGAGAGAAGTGAGACACCCGAGGAACCACAGGAGAGAAGTGAGACACCCGAGGAACCACAGGAGAGAAGTGAGACACCCGAGGAACCACAGGAGAGAAGTGAGACACCCGAGGAACCACAGGAGAGAAGTGAGACACCCGAGGAACCACAGGAGAGAAGTGAGACACCCGAGGAACCACAGGAGAGAAGTGAGACACCCGAGGAACCACAGCAGAGAAGTGAGACACCCGAGGAACCACAGGAGAGAAGTGAGACACCCGAGGAACCACAGGAGAGAAGTGAGACAACAACAGGTTCTCCACACCCGAGGAACCACAGAAGAGAAGTGAGACAACAACAGGTTCTCCACACCCGAGGAACCACAGAAGATGTAGTAGTCGTGGGGGAGGGGGTCTGCAGTTCGGTGGACTAAGGATTGCACCACTGCTTTTTGCAGATGACGTGGTTCTAAGGCCTTCATCGGTCTGCGACCTTCAGCTCTCTCTGGATCGGCTCGCAGCTGGGATGAGGATCAGCACCTCCAAATCTGAGGCCATGGTTCTCAGCAGGAAACCTGTCCATTCCAAGTAGGGAATGAGTCCTTACCCCAAGTAGTTCAAGTATCTCGGGGTCTTGTTCTCGAGTGAGGGAACAATGGAGCGTGAGATGGGCCGGAGAGTCGGAGCAGCGAGAGTGGTACTGCAGTCGCTTTACCACACCGTTGTGACAAAAAAAGAGCTGGTACCTGGTGAGGATGCCTCCTGGTGAGGATAGCACCTGGTGAGGATGCCTCTCTGCTGGAACTGCTACCTCCGCAACCCGACCACGGATAAGAGGGAGAAGATGGATGGATGGAGAGAGAGAGAGAGAGAGAGATGGATGGATGGACGGATGGATGGATAATGGATGGATGGATGGATGGAGAGAGAGAGAGAGAGGGGGGGATGGATGGATGGACAGACGGATGGATGATGGATGGATGGATGGATAATGGATGGATGGATGGATGGACAGACGGATGGATGATGGATGGATGGATGAATAATGGATGGATGGATGGATGGACAGACGGATGGATGATGGATGGATGGATAATGGATGGATGGATGGATGGAGAGAGAGAGAGAGAGAGAGAGATGGATGGACGGATGGATGGATAATGGATGGATGGATGGATGGATGGAGAGAGAGAGAGGGGGGGATGGATGGATGGATGGATGGACAGACGGATGGATGATGGATGGATGGATGGATAATGGATGGATGGATGGATGGAGAGAGAGAGAGAGAGAGATGGATGGACGGATGGATGGATAATGGATGGATGGATGGATGGAGAGAGAGAGAGAGAGAGAGGGATGGATGGAGGGATAATGGATGGATGGATGGATAATGGATGGATGGATGGATGGATGGATGGATGGATAATGGATGGATGGATGGATGGATGGATGGATAATGGATGGATGGATGGATAATGGGTGGATGGATGGATAATGGATGGATGGATGGATAATGGATGGATGGATGGAGAGAGAGAGAGAGAGGGGGGGATGGGATGGATGGATAATGGATGGATGGATGGAGAGGGAGGGATGGATGGATGGATGGACGGATGGATGGATGGAGAGAGAGAGAGAGAGGGGGGGATGGAGGGATGGACGGATGGATGGATGGAGAGAGAGAGAGGGGGGGGATGGGTGGATGGACGGATGGATGGATGGATGGATGGAGAGAGAGAGAGAGAGGGAGGGATGGAGGGATGGACAAATATGAAGTCGGTCGGTGACGCAGAAATCAAGGAACAGAAGTGGCAGCGGCTCAAAGACACACAGTCTGGTCTCACCTGGAAGGCGTGCGGCTTCTCGCCCGTGTGCTCGATGCTGACAGAGGATCACTGAACACAGTTTACCTTATCATATCTCACCTGGCAGGTGTGCGGCTTCTCGCCCGTGTGCACGATGCTGACAGAGGATCACTGAACACAGTTTACCTTATCATATCTCACCTGGCAGGTGTGCGGCTTCTCGCCCGTGTGCACGATGCTGTGCGTATTCAGCTGCGTCTGCCTGTTGAAGGTTTTCCCACAGACGCTGCAGCTGAAGGGTTTCTCTCTGCTGTGGATCAGCTGCTGAGACTTCAGGCTGCTCTGAGACACTTCCTCCTCCCTGTGGATCAGCTGCTGAGACTTCAGGCTGCTCTGAGACACTTCCTCCTCCCTGTGGATCAGCTGCTGAGACTTCAGGCTGCTCTGAGACACTTCCTCCTCCCTGTGGATCAGCTGCTGAGACTTCAGGCTGCTCTGAGACACTTCCTCCTCCCTGTGGATCAGCTGCTGAGCTCCTGCAGGAAACACCACACATTCACTCTATGGACTAAAGTATAGCTTTAGTGACAGCATTATAATTAAGTCCTCTTTGCAGCTCTAACAGCTTCCTCTCTTCTTGGAAGGCTTTTCAAATATCTTGGAGTGTCTGTGGGACGCCCATTCATCTCAGAATTGGCTTTTTTCTCAGATTTTTTACTTTTTTCTAAAGATTCTGATTTTATTTCAGAATAATGACTTTTTTTCAAAAAAAGTATTTTTTTTTCAAAAAAAGAATTTTTTTTTCAAAAAAAGTCAATTCTTAAGGAAAGTAAATTCTGAAATAAAATCAGAATCTTTAGAAAAAAGTAAAAAATCTGAGAAAAAAAGTAATTTTTTTGGAAAAAAAATTACTTTTTTCCCTTTTTTTTTTCCATTGTTTTTTTTCTCAGACTTTTTCTTCAGAATTGACTTTTTTTTACAGAATTCTTAATTTTTTTAAACTAATTCATTTTCTTTCAGAATTTCAATTTTTTAATAATTCTAATAATGAAAAATTGTCTCCGAATTTTTACACTTTTACCTAAAATAAATGTTTTCCTCCCTAACCTCTTTTACATTTAAACCAAATTTTTTTTTTTCCGGATTTCGATATTTTTCAATGTTTCGAATAATTCTTTCCTTTTCTCTCAGATTTGAGCATCTGTGAGGTCAGACTGATGTTGGGCGAGAGGTTCATCCCAAAGGAGTTCAGGGAGACTCAGTCATGCTGGAACAGAAGGTTCTTCAGAGCGTGTCAGCTGCTGCTGTAATGAATATAAACATGTTTTCTCACTCTCAGCGATGACCTCCAGGTCAACGATGCCTCCATCGTCTTTCAGCGTCAGCGCTGGAACAAACGGACCCTGAGACTGGCCCTCAAACGCCTCCTGCTGCTTCTGCACACACAGGGTCAGTAAACGCACCATGAGCAGAGAGTCAGGGGTCAGTGAACGCACCATGAGCAGACAGTCAGAGGTCATTGAACGCACCATGAGCAGAGAGTCAGGGGTCAGTAAACGCACCATGAGCAGACAGTCTGAGGTCATTGAACGCACCATGAGCAGACAGTCTGAGGTCATTGAACGCACCATGAGCAGACAGTCAGGGGTCAGTGAACGCACCATTAACAGACAGTCAGAGGTCATTGAACGCACCATTAACAGACAGTCAGAGGTAAACGCACCATGAGCAGACAGTCAGAGGTCATTGAACGCACCACTAGCAGTCAGAGGTCATTGAACGCACCATTAACAGTGAGTCAGAGGTCAGTGAACGCACCAACAGTCAGAGGTCTCCTGGTGACGCACCATGAGCAGAGAGTCAGGGGTCAGTGAACGCACCATGAGCAGACAGTCAGAGGTCATTAAACGCACCATGAGCAGAGAGTCAGGGGTCAGTGAACGCACCATGAGCAGACAGTCAGAGGTCATTGAACGCACCATGAGCAGAGAGTCAGGGGTCAGTAAACGCACCATGAGCAGACAGTCTGAGGTCATTGAACGCACCATGAGCAGACAGTCAGAGGTCATTGAACGCACCATGAGCAGAGAGTCAGGGGTCAGTAAACGCACCATGAGCAGACAGTCAGGGGTCAGTGAACGCACCATTAACAGACAGTCAGAGGTCATTGAACGCACCATTAACAGACAGTCAGAGGTAAACGCACCATGAGCAGACAGTCAGAGGTCATTGAACGCACCACTAGCAGTCAGAGGTCATTGAACGCACCATTAACAGTGAGTCAGAGGTCAGTGAACGCACCAACAGTCAGAGGTCCTTGCACGCACCACCACCAGCAGTCAGAGGTCAGTGAAGGCACCACCAGCAGTCAGAGGTCAGTGAAGGCACCACCAGCAGTCAGAGGTCAGTGAACGCACCACCAGCAGTCAGAGGTCAGTGAACGCACCACCAGCAGTCAGTGAAGGCACCACCAGCAGTCAGAGGTCAGTGAAGGCACCACCAGCAGTCAGAGGTCAGTGAACGCACCACCAGCAGTCAGAGGTCAGTGAACACACCACCAGCAGTCAGAGGTCAGTGAAGGCACCACCAGCAGTCAGAGGTCAGTGAAGGCACCACCAGCAGTCAGAGGTCAGTGAACGCACCACCAGCAGTCAGAGGTCAGTGAAGGCACCACCAGCAGTCAGAGGTCAGTGAAGGCACCACCAGCAGTCAGAGGTCAGTGAACGCACCACCAGCAGTCAGAGGTCAGTGAAGGCACCACCAGCAGTCAGAGGTCAGTGAAGGCACCACCAGCAGTCAGAGGTCAGTGAAGGCACCACCAGCAGTCAGAGGTCAGTGAAGGCAGTGAAGGCACCACCAGCAGTCAGAGGTCAGTGAAGGCACCACCAGCAGTCAGAGGTCAGTGAAGGCACCACGGTCTCACCTGAGTGTTGAAGTCGTTGCTCTGCAGTCGGGCTCCGTACGAGTGTTCGTTCTCTGAGAGGAAACTCCAGTTATTATTCAATACAGCTTTATTTATAAAGCACTTTAAAACCTCCAGACCAAAGGGCTGCACAGACAAACAAACAGACAAACAAACAGACAAACAAACAGACAAACAAACAAACAAACAGACAAACAGACAAACAAACAGACAAACAAACAGACAGACAGACAAACAAACAGACAGACAGACAAACAAACAGACAAACAAACAGACAAACAGACAAACAAACAGACAAACAAACAGACAAACAGACAGACAAACAAACAAACAAACAGACAAACAAACAAACAAACAAACAGACAAACAGACAAACAGACAAACAGACAGACAAACAAACAAACAAACAGACAGACAGACAAACAGACAAACAGACAAACAAACAAACAAACAAACAGACAGACAAACAGACAAACAAACAGACAAACAGACAGACAAACAAACAAACAAACAGACAAACAGACAAACAGACAAACAGACAGACAAACAAACAAACAAACAAACAGACAGACAAACAGACAAACAAACAGACAAACAAACAGCACAACAAACAGACAACAAACAGACAAAAACAAACAAACAGACAAACAGACAAACAGACAAACAAACAACAGACAAACAACAACAACAAACAAACAAAACAACAGACAAACAGACAAACAAACAACAAACAAACAGACAGAACAACAACAAACAAACAGACAAACAACAAACAACACAACAAACACAACAAACAAACAACAAACAGACAACAGACAAACAACAAACAAACAAACAGACAGACAAACACACAAACAAAACAACAAACAGACAAACAGACAACAAACAAACAACAACAAACAACAAACAGACGAACAAACAGACAAACAAACAGACAAACAAACAGACAAACAAAACAAACAGACGAACAACAGACAAACAAACAGACAGACAAACAAAGACAACAAACAGACAACAAACAGACAGACAAACAAACAGACAAACAGACAAACAACAAACAGACAAACACAAACAAACAAACAAACAGACAAACAAACAGACAAACAAACAGACAACAAACAAACAAACAAACACGACAAACAGACAACAACAGACGAACAAACAGACAAACAAACAGACAAACAAACAAACAGACAAACAAACAGACAAACAAACAGACAAACAAACAGACAAACAAACAAACAAACAGACAGACAAACAAACAGACAGACGAACAAACAAACAAACAAACAGACAAACAAACAGACAGACGAACAAACAAACAAACAAACAAACAGACAAACAGACAGACAAACAGACAAACAAACAGACAAACAAACAGACAAACAAACAAACAGACAGACAAACAAACAGACAAACAGACAGACAAACAAACAAACAGACAGACAGACAGACAGACAAACAAACAGACAAACAAACAGACAAACAGACAAACAAACAGACAAACAAACAGACAAACAAACAACAAACAGACAAACAACAAACCAAACAGACAAACAGACAAACAGACAAACAGACAGGACAACAAACAACAACAAACACAAACTACAAACAAACAACAAACAGAACAACAAACAGACAACACAGACAAAACAAACACAGACAAACAAACAGACAGACAAACATACAACAAACAGACAAACCAAACAGACAACAGACAAACAAACAAACAGACAAACAAGACAAACAACAACAGACAAACACAACAAACAAACACAGACAAACAAACAACAAACAACAAACAAACAAACACAAACAGACAACAACACACAACAAACAGACAAGACGAACAAACAAAAACAACAGACAACAGACAAACAACAGACAAACAAACAACAGACAACAAACAACAAACACACAAAACAAACAGACAACAAACAGACAAACAAACAACAGACAAACAAACACAAACAACAAACAAACAAACAACAAACAAACAACAAACAAAACAACAAACATACAAAACAAACAGACAACAAACAAACAGACAACAAACATACAAACACATACAACAAACATACAAACAAACATAACAAACAAACAACAAACAAACAGACAACAAACAACAACAAACCAACTAACAAACATACAAACACAAACCTACAACCAACAACAGACAAACAAACACAAACAACAACAACAACACAAACAAAAAACAACATACAACACACAAACCAAACATACTAACAAACAACAAACAACAAACACAACAAACATACATACTACAAACACAAACTACAAACAACAACAAACAGACAAACAAACAAAAACAACATACATACAAACAAACAAACAGACAAACAACAACAACAAACCAACTACAAACACAACACAAACAAACATACAAACAACAAACACACAACAACAAACACAACAACACACAAACCCACAACATACTAACAAACAAACAAACACAAACAGACAAACAAACAACACACAACATACACAACAAACATACAACAAACACTAACAAACAGACAAACAAACAGACAACAACACAACACATACAAACAAACAGACAACAACAACAACACTACAAACAAACAAACAAACAAACAACAAACAACAGACAAACAAACAGACAAACACAAACAAACTAACACACCCAACAACAAATAAACAACGACTACCAAACATACAAACAACAACAAACAAACAACAACAACAACACAAACAGCCAACAAACATACGACAACAGACAAACACAATACAACAAACACAACATACAAACAACAGACAAACAAACACAACAAACTCCAAACAAACAAACAAACATACAGACAAACAACAAACATACATACAACAAACAAACAACAAACAAACAACAAACAACAACACTAACAAACAAACAAACAACAAACATACAACATACAAACAGCAACAAACAACGAACAGACATACGAACAAACAACAAACAAACAAACAACAACACAAACAACAACAAACAAACAACACACAAACTACATACAACAAACAAACAAAAAACAACAAACAACAAACAACAACGAAACAAACAAACAACAAACAACAAACAACAAACAACACAACACAAACAACAAACAGACAAACAAACAACAACCACAACCAACAAACAACACACACAGACGAAACAAACAACAAACAACAACAAACAAAACAACAGACAACAACAAACAACAAACAAACAAACAACAAACAGACAAACATACACCAAACAAACAAACAAACAAACAAACAAACAAACAAACAAACAGACAAACAAACAGACAAACAAACGACACTTTAAAAGCAATAAATCAGCGATCTACAAGATGTTAAAACGCTAAAGAGAAGACTACTAGATAACCAGAGAACTCCCAGCATGCACCTGGAGAACATTATGACATCATGAAGGCATCTCAATACTCTAATTTCCCCTCCTCGACTCCTCGACTCCTCGACTCCTCCGCTCGCATCTCCTGTGGGCGGGACTAAGTCTCGAGGATAGAAGTCGAGGATAGGAGTCGAGGATAGGAGTCGAGGATAGGAGGAGTCGAGGATAGGAGTCGAGGATAGGAGTCGAGGAGGGGAAATTAGAGAATTGAGAAGCCTTTATTGATTATGTTTTATAGAGGGGGGGTACGTACCCACGTGGTTCAGGATGTGGATGAAACTGGTCTCAGATCTGTTCTCCTCTCCTTGAAGCTCAGCCTCCTCCACGATGTTCAAGATCTTCCCCAAAGCCTCGCTCCCCAGGGTCTCCATCAGAGAGGCAAACTGCACCTGGGGGTCAGAGGTCAAGGTTAGGGTCTCCATCAGAGAGGCAAACTGCACCTGGGGGTCAGAGGTCAAGGTTAGGGTCTCCATCAGAGAGGCAAACTGCACCTGGGGGTCAGAGGTCAAGGTTAGGGTCTCCAGACTCACTGAGGGTCCCTGACCCCTAGATTCCACCGGGTCCGTCTGCGTCACGGTTTTGGTCCGGCCTCCTCCGGCGTCATACCCCACCAGACGCGTTTCAGAAGCATTTCAGAAGCGGAGCGTCTTGCCTGCCGGCTCGCAGTTTTTGTTGATTTGGGCATATTTCCTGGACAGGCTACTTTGTACAGACAAAGTTAATAATAACTGTAATATCCCAGTTATAAACGACATGAATCAAAGATGTGTTGCTGTATTTCAGTGGTAATGCATTCATCATCATAATTATTCTATATATATAATTTACACAGTGCCTCGGAGGAGAACGCTGGCATTTCTCCTCCTACTTGAAAGTTTGTGTGGGTGTATATATCGTATATATATATATATGCTCTGAATGTTTCCACTTCCTGCCTGCCCGACATTACGTTACGGCTGCGTCGCGTCAAAAATAGGATTCATCCTAATTTTAGAGGAGCCCTGCGCCGAGACGCTTCTGAGCCGCTTCTGAGCCGCTTCTGAGCCGTAACGCGCCGCGTGTGGTGGAATAGCACCCATTGACTAGAGTGGCAGTAACGCGCCGCAGACGGACCCGGTGGTATCTAGGGGTGAGAGGCTCAGCAGCATCATCTGGACCCAAAGCATGCTCTGACAGACAATCTGAACTGCTACCATCTGATGGGGATCACTAAGGTCAGCCTGAAGCATCCTCCGTGCTCCAGTCAGGCTGAAGCATCCTCTGAAGACCTCTCAGTGAACACAGAGCTACAGATCAGATCACGCTGAAGGCTCTTTGAGCAGCTCTCTCTGATCCTGCTGTGATGTTACATGTTGTTGTTGTTCATGTGTGTTGATGTGTGTTGATGTCACACATGGAGCTGCTGGGATGCAAGGAGCATCTCAGACTTCATCTGATCACTAAAGGGTTCTGGTATTTAGGGGTTCACTGACAGTTTCACTTTAACAGCTTTAAGCAGCTTCTAAAGTGATTATAATGCCGTCTCTCTCTCCGTGAGCTCAGCTGCTACAGAGGAGATGGAGAGGAGAAACTGAAGGCTCCTCCAGCAGAGCAACATGAATATATATAGGACATAAAACACATAAAACAGATAAAATAGAGCAAGAGGATGAGATGTGCAAGAAATACAAATAAAATAGAAATAGTGCCAGAAGAGTCTGTATACAAGAACATGGAATATGAGATATTAGATCAATGATTTGCAATCAGATGTTCATGGATGCTCTTCACAGTTCAGGTGTTTAACAGTCTGATTTCCTGTAGAATGAAACATTAATCATATTATATATATTATGACTAAATCTTAAAGTATTCTGGTTTTCAAAA
>NW_022987501.1:0-32855 GCF_902827165.1 Trematomus bernacchii | reverse complement strand
AGAGTTAGTTAGTAGAGTTAGTTTGTACTCTCTCAGTCAGTAGAGTTGTCAGTAGAGTTAGTTGTAGTGTTTGTAGAGTTAGTTTGTACTCTCAGTCAGTAGAGTTAGTTAGTTACTCTCTCAGTCAGTAGAGTTTTGTAGAGTTAGTTTGTACTCTCTCAGTCAGTAGAGTTAGTTTGTACTCTCTCAGTCAGTAGAGTTAGTCAGTAGAGTTAGTTTGTACTCTCTCAGTCAGTAGAGTTAGTTTGTAGAGTTAGTTTGTAGAGTTAGTTTGTAGAGTTAGTTTGTACTCTCTCAGTCAGTAGAGTTAGTCAGTAGAGTTAGTTTGTACTCTCTCAGTCAGTAGAGTTAGTTTGTACTCTCTCAGTCAGTAGAGTTAGTTTGTAGAGTTAGTTTGTACTCTCTCAGTCAGTAGAGTTAGTTTGTACTCTCTCAGTCAGTAGAGTTAGTCAGTAGAGTTAGTTTGTACTCTCTCAGTCAGTAGAGTTAGTTTGTAGAGTTAGTTTGTAGAGTTAGTTTGTAGAGTTAGTTTGTACTCTCTCAGTCAGTAGAGTTAGTCAGTAGAGTTAGTTTGTACTCTCTCAGTCAGTAGAGTTAGTTTGTAGAGTTAGTTTGTACTCTCTCAGTCAGTAGAGTTAGTTAGTAGAGTTAGTTAGTACTCTCTCAGTTAGTAGAGTTAGTTTGTACTCTCTCAGTCAGTAGAGTTAGTTTGTACTCTCTCAGTCAGTAGAGTTAGTTTGTAGAGTTAGTTTGTACTCTCTCAGTTAGTAGAGTTAGTTAGTAGAGTTAGTTTGTACTCTCTCAGTCAGTAGAGTTAGTCAGTAGAGTTAGTTTGTAGAGTTAGTTTGTAGAGTTAGTTTGTACTCTCTCAGTCAGTAGAGTTAGTTAGTACTCTCTCAGTCAGTAGAGTTAGTTTGTAGAGTTAGTTTGTACTCTCTCAGTCAGTAGAGTTAGTTTGTACTCTCTCAGTCAGTAGAGTTAGTCAGTAGAGTTAGTTTGTACTCTCTCAGTCAGTAGAGTTAGTTTGTAGAGTTAGTTTGTAGAGTTAGTTTGTAGAGTTAGTTTGTACTCTCTCAGTCAGTAGAGTTAGTCAGTAGAGTTAGTTTGTACTCTCTCAGTCAGTAGAGTTAGTTTGTAGAGTTAGTTTGTACTCTCTCAGTCAGTAGAGTTAGTTTGTAGAGTTAGTTTGTACTCTCTCAGTCAGTAGAGTTAGTTTGTACTCTCTCAGTCAGTAGAGTTAGTCAGTAGAGTTAGTTAGTACTCTCTCAGTCAGTAGAGTTAGTTTGTAGAGTTAGTTAGTACTCTCTCAGTCAGTAGAGTTAGTCAGTAGAGTTAGTTTGTAGAGTTAGTTTGTACTCTCTCAGTCAGTAGAGTTAGTTTGTACTCTCTCAGTCAGTAGAGATAGTTTGTACTCTCTCAGTTAGTAGAGTTAGTTTGTACGCTCTGAGTAAGTAAGTAGAGGAAGTTTTCTTTAACCTCGTGGTCCAGGGAAGCCGGGGTATCCGGGCGCTCCTTCTTCTCCTCGCTGCCCTTTGATAGGGACACCATTTGTCTCTCCTTGAGGCCCCGGGAACCCTTTACAGCCTGCAGGGGACACGTTGGTTAACCTTTGACAGCATGATCAGTTTCATAAGCAACAGCTGACCTCTGACTCACTCTGGGACCATGGTACTGTTTATTAATGTGCCATTTCATTTGTGTTTTACAGCTGTATTCGTCTGCCTGTATTGTTTTGTGTTCATTTGTTGTAACTGTGTTCTGCCCTCTTGGCCAGGTCGCTCTGGAAAAAGAGATTTTTACTCTCAATGAGACTTTTACCTGGTTAAATAAAGGATATATACCTTTCTCTCCTTTGACTGCTTGACACTGTAACGATTTACCTTCTTTCAAGAATAAACTCCCTGAAAGACCGTCTTATTCCAAGAATCTTCATTTCAGTATAACGGAAAGGTTTCCTCTCCATTTGATTATTATTTGTTAGTTTGTCTCGATACATTTCCACCACACACTTAAAAAAACAACGTTGTCTCAAGGTGCTTTACAATGCTATGAGGAGAAAATACAATAAAATAAAAAGTTATCTCAGGAACATATTGAATAAAATATATAGAAAAGAGATGTTTACTCTCAATGAGACTTTTACCTGGTTCAATAAAGGATATATATACCTATCTCTCCTTTGGTTCCCTCGCATCCTAAACCGCCGTCTACTCCGTTTAACCCTCTCTCTCCCTTTATCCCTGGGTATCCGAGGGCCCCGGTCTGTCCAGGGGCCCCCAGCTCTCCATCCTGGCCCCGGGGTCCAATCACACCTGAAACACAGCGCGAGGATTTCTGTGAAGCTGTCGCCAGGAAACATTTATTTGATGTGATTTATTTTGAACGTGTAAAACAATAATACAAAAAATAATAATAATAATGAAATGAAACAAGAGAATTATGATACTGTACAAACTTAAAGGTGGGGTAGGTAAGTTTCGGCTCGAGATACACTTGTTGTTATATTCCATGGAATGCTCTTAACATCCCGATAGCAATGAATATCTGAAGTGCTTTGACAAAACAATCCATAAACAAATATCATCTGTGGAAGCCGTAGTACTGTAAAAAGCATGACCAATCATCTGAGCCGGCCCGGCTAAAATAACTGGATGGCCTACCTGCCTGTCAGCCTTCCATCTGTGCACAAACTTATCTCGTGCCCTCATTGGTCATGTGCGCGTTCGTGTGTGTTGGAGGAGGGGCTCTGTAAGGAAGTGGCAGATTTTCTCCGGCTGTGTATTTTCTAATTCTAGCGATCTCAAGCTGGTTTCTCCAAAATTACCTACCCCACCTTTAAGCAGTATCAAATTGGTAAACAAAAATATTATTGACTTACAAATGATATATACACAAATGATCTAATTACACATCTGAAAAGGGGAGGGAAGAAGTTTACACTCCCACCTGTTAGAACCACTATTTTGTTTTTATAAGAAAGGCCACCTAATCATGGCGTCTGTTTTCAACAGAGTATAAAAGACTACAATACCCACAGTGCCTCCTCTAAAGTGAGATGGGCAACCTGTCAGAAAGACGCCATCAAGGCACAGTTTTTAACCGTTAAGTTATCAAGTTATATATAGAAAGAAAGCAAGAAAGTTGTTTGTTATTTTATTTGAGTTTTGCACAATATCATCCAAACCATGTCAAGCAACTCTTCAACTGTGAGTAACACGAATATAAAGCAAAGAAAACGAGTTACAAATGTCTGTTTAAGGCGTCTAGTGGCTTGATAGAGAATAAGGAAGGACGCCACGACACCACCCCTTCTCCCAAAAACTAAATTATTAAAACTTTTTTTTTTTTAAACACAGGTGTGTCTGAGGAGGCGGGGCCTTACCTTTCTCTCCATCTGGCCCCGGGAAGCCGGAGTCTCCACTGAGGCCAGAGGGTCCCTGAGGCCCCGGGTAACCTGGGAGACCTGGACTTCCTGATTTCCCTTTAGGACCCTGAGGGCCCAAACCTGGGGGGCCAACCTCCCCGAACTCTCCTTTCTCCCCCAGAAACCCTGAATACAGAAATACAGCACATTAGGTCAGGGGGGGGGAAACTGTTTTCACTGAGGGCCACATACAGAAAAACATACGAAGGGCTGGGCCACTCACTAGAGGTCTATCGCCTCATAAGTTACGTTTTAAAATTAATCAAATGTAGGTAAATGATTCTTGATACTTTAATATGCTTTAAGAAACAAACAGCTCCCTGCTCTCCAGAGGGTTTCATTTATCTTGTCAGCAGCTCATTCCTTAAAACAGAAGCTTCAGATTGCTGATCATAAGAGGAAATATGAAGGGTCTATTTCAAGCTTGTTATACAAATAAGTTATTGTGCTTTTTTCTTATCAAGTTAGATTTGTTAGAAACATTTTTCAAATTTAATTGACTGAATTTATTTAAAAAGTGGGTTTATTAACACATGAATACTACTGTGCAATATATGTGTACATATATGTTTAAGAAGTACAATATAAGACAAGCACAAGTTTCATTAGTGGGACATATTTCATTATACTTTCAGAATTAGCTGGGGCCGCATTTGGCCCCCTGGCTTTTAATGTTATATCAATCAAATTCATTAAAGTGAATTAATTCACATCCATCCATCCATCTTCTCCCGCTTCTCCGTGGTCGGGTCGCAGAGGTATCAGTTCCAGCAGAGAGCCCCAAACGTTCCTTTCCCCTCATCAACCAGCTCTGACTGGGGGATCCCAAGGCGCTCCCAGGCCAGCCAAGAGATATAATCCCTCCACCTGGTCCTAGGTCTACCCCTCGGTCTCCTCCCAGCTGGACGTGCCTGGAACACCTCCCTAGAGAGGCGCCCAGGTGGCATCCTTACTAGGTGCCCGAACCAATTAATTAATAATTTTATGATAATCCAACTCGTAGCAAACAGATCAGATACATTTTTATGGCACAGAATACACAGTTATTCCCAGAAAATGTTCACAAGACAACTTACAAATGTTCTTATTCCGACACCATTTTCAAGAGGTTTTAGTGAACACAGATTCACTTTTTTTTCTTCTTTTAAATATACTTCTAAGTACCGTACTATGACAATTTGTGAATACACCTTTGATGACTAAAGCACAAGGCAAATAATTCCAAGGAGCCCAACAATCCTCTGTGTACAGTCATTCATACTGTAGTAAAATGTTGTTTCATTGGTTAATGGACATTAAGTCAGCTCCTAATCGATCAGAGATGAAGGTTGTATCGATGTCTAAGGAAGCGGTTTTACATCTGAAGTCGCCTTTATAGTTTACAGTCAACAAGTGCTGCCTCTGCATGCGACTGCACCTCGGCCAAGGAAATCTCTATATATATCGTAATAATGTGCTAGCACTTTGAATGGTTTGGTTTAGTTGAAGCTAATGTACCTACATGATTCTTGTTACTCTGTGCCCTCCTGGTTGAATGCATTTATTGTAAGTCGATTTTGGATAAAAGCGTCTGCCAAATGTAATGTAATGTAATGTAATGCCATATTCAGTAGGCAGAGTTTACCTGGGGGTCCTATGGGTCCCTGAGGGCCAAAGAGGCCCACTGGCCCAGGTGTTCCTGCCTCACAGCGGGTAGATGTGGGCCCCCGAGGGCCGGGGACACCAGGAGACCCATCCTGTCCTCTCTGGCCCTGAACTCCAGGACCTCCAGCCAGACCCAGGACTCCTGGACAAACACAGGAAACACAAATACATATTTGACAGATTTGACTTATTACCATTTTGGACATTAAAGGTCTCCTATCATGCAAAATGCACTTATTGATGTCTTCTCTACATCACCATGTGTCCCCGGTGTGTCAGGAGACTCACTAAGTGATGTCTTCTCTACATCACCATGTGTCCCCGGTGTGTCCCCGGTGTGTCCCCATGTGTCCCCGGTGTGTCCCCGGTGTGTCCCCGGTGTGTCCCCGGTGTGTCCCCATGTGTCCCCGGTGTGTCCCCGGTGTGTCCCCATGTGTCCCCGGTGTGTCCCCGGTGTGTCCCCGGTGTGTCCCTGGTGTGTCCCCGGTGTGTCCCCGGTGTGTCCCCATGTGTCCCCGGTGTGTCCCCGGTGTGTCCCCGGTGTGTCAGGAGACTCTCAAAGTGTCAGGAAATAAACCCCTCTCTCTTTTCCTCCGTACCCACATCTCTAAAAACGGGGGAACAACGGAGCTGATCCAGATTTGCTGCGTCATGACCACATTACTAAAATGTGGGCGGGCTTTAAACCCACGGGCCAATCAGAAACGTGGTGTCAGAAACAATGAGACGTGTTCTGGAAGTAATATGGTCTGTGTTTACATTAGCATGCTAACACTCAGAGCTAACCTGTGCTGGAGAGAGCATGTGTGAAGAAGCAGGAAATGAAAAGGAGAACAGAGTGAGATTTTCAAAGTAAAAGAGTGTATTTGTGGACAACATGTTGACTTCTAGCAGGTGATTAACAGACCAGATATGTTCTGAGTGTATTCAGGTGCAGTACTTCACCTGGTAGTCCGTTGGTGCCGGGGGGTCCGGGCACTCCTTTGGGCCCCTGAGAGCCCAAAGGCCCCGGGAATCCGATTGGTCCTGAGGGCCCGACAGCAGAATCTCCTGCTGACCCGCTGAGCCCAGAAGAGCCTGGGACCCCCGGAGAGCCTGGTGGACACACAGGGAAACACACACTCTTTATTATTCATGCAAACCATCTGCATCACTTTCTGTAACAATGATGTCTTCAAACACACACAGGGAAGCAGTTTGTTTCTAGGGTAACATCACAATCATATCAATATATGGCCCAGATCTACATCAAACATGTTTTGAATTGAACCGTTTATCTGTGAAAACACACATGTGTAAAACTAGTGCAATCCCAGTCTGATGAAAGCAGGGAAATAATGATGAGTGCACCTGGATCTCCATCATAACTGACGCCTTCTCGGCCTTCGTCTCCGGGGTCTCCAACAACACCTGGGGGTCCTGCAGGAGTGTAAAGGACAGGTGTGGTGTGTTACAGGTGTGGTAAAGGTGTGTTAATGTTGTGTTACAGATATGCTACAGGTGTGTTACAGCTGTGATAAAGGTGTGCTACAGGTGTGTTAATGGTGTGTTACAGGTGTGGTAAAGGTGTGTTAATGTTGTGTTACAGATGTGTTACAGCTGTGATAAAGGTGTGTTACAGGTGTGGTAAAGGTGTGTTAATGTTGTGTTACAGATGTGCTACAGGTGTGTTACAGATATGCTACAGGTGTGTTACAGCTGTGATAAAGGTGTGTTAATGTTGTGTTACAGATGTGCTACAGGTGTGTTACAGCTGTTATAAAGGTGTGCTACAGGTGTGTTAATGGTGTTACAAGTGTGTTACAGATGTGCTACAGGTGTGTTACAGGTGTGGTAAAGGTGTGTTAATGTTGTGTTACAGATGTGCTACAGGTGTGTTACAGATATGCTACAGGTGTGTTACAGGTGTGGTAAAGGTGTGTTAATGTTGTGTTACAGATGTGCTACAGGTGTGTTACAGCTGTGATAAAGGTGTGCTACAGGTGTGTTAATGGTGTGTTACAAGTGTGTTACAGATGTGCTACAGGTGTGTTACAGATATGCTACAGGTGTGTTAATAGTGTGGTACAGATGAGGTACAGGTGTGTTACAGGTGTGGTACAGGTGTGTTACAGGTACCTCGTCGTCCAGGTGGACCAGACAGTCCAAACTGTCCTTTGTCTCCTTTAGCTCCATCAGGTCCGGTGATGCCACGAAAACCTGGAGGACCCGAGAAACCTGGGTACCCTGGAGAGACAGACAGGAAGTGAGACAGACAGGTGAGTAAACAGACAGGTGAGCGGACAGAAAGATGAGAGTAGACAGACAGGTGAGTAAACAGACAGGTGAGTAAACAGGCATGTGAGAAGACAGACAGGTGAGTAGACAGACATGTGAGTAGACAGAAAGATGAGCAGACAGACAGGTGAGCAGACAGACAGGTGAGTAGACAGACATGTGAGTAGACAGACAGGTAAGTAGACCGTCAGGTGAGCAGACAGACATGTGAGTAGACAGAAAGATGAGAGTAAACAGACAGGTAAGAGTAAACAGACAGGTGAGCTGACAGACAGGTGAGCTGACAGACAGGTGAGCTGACAGACAGGTGAGCTGACAGACAGGTGAGTAGACAGACAGGTGAAAGTAAACAGACAGGTGAGAGTAGACAGACAGGTGAGCTGACAGACAGGTGAGCAGACAGACAGGTGAAAGTAAACAGACAGGTGAGCAGACAGACAGGTGTAAAGGTGATGCTTACCTGCATTTCCAGTGTCTCCTTTCTCTCCGGGGGCGCCAGGGTTTCTGGGTACACAGGGCAGAGTGTCACCTGCAGGAAGAGGAGGAGTCAACAATGGTCAGATGTACAAAAATTATCGTATTTGTACGATAATCTTTGGAAGGAATTAATTTTTAAAAAAGTGTTTGCGCTGTTTCTGTAAGAAAAATATGGATCCTACTTCTGCGAAATGTCACCATGTTTGATAATAAATCAAGATAATAAAACATGGGTTAAAATCTGTACCTTGAACCCCCGTCGGCCCCGGGGGGCCAGGGAGTCCTTGTGGTCCTGAGTCTCCAGGGGGCCCTCGCTGTCCTACTGCTCCGACTACATCTCGCCCCGGGGGCCCTGAAGGTCCTGGTGACCCTTTTGTTCCCGGGTAACCATTGTGGCCTCTGTCTCCAGGAGAACTGGGGAAACCTTCCCCCTGAGAAGAAACAGAAGACACAGAGAAATCATAAAAAGATAGCCAACAGTAAAGGCACCAAGTCTGGGTTTACATTATGGTCTTTCAATCTGTCATCCAATGAAAATCATTACACACAGAATGGATAGCGCTACAAGTTGGGAGGAAATGGTGTCCAAAGATCTTAAATGAAACTTAGCAATGGGTGAAGGTACATTTTGATGAAAATTAAATACAATTGTTTGAAGGAAATGATTTCACAGCCATGTAAAAAAGAGACCTTAGATATCAGGAGTGTGTAACTGACCTGGGGGCCGGGGTCTCCGGAGGCCCCTGGGAGTCCATCGAGGCCTCTCCTCCCTGAAAACCCTTGTCTGCCTGGAAGGCCCTGCTGGCCCAGGTTCCCTTTCTCACCTGGAGACAAAAGTCCAATCAAAACCATTCATACGCTGACATGACATTGTGCTTAATAAGTTAAGTTAAAAGTTTGAACTCACCTTTAAAATCTACCACAATGAAATATCCCTTCTGACCTTTGAACCCTACGACACCTGGAAATCCCCCCAAACCCTAAAAACAAAACATCAATTAATCTATCGAACATTCAACCAACCAACCAACCAACCAACCAACCAACCAACCAACCAACCAACCAGTCAGTCAATCACTCTGTTTATTTTGGTTGCTTACCTGTTCTCCGCGTACTCCTGTGTCTCCAGGTAAACCTTTCTCTCCTCTCAGCCCCGGGGCCCCTGATGTTCCTGAATATCCTGGAGACCCCCGATCACCCTCCGGTCCAGGGAGGCCCTTCATCACAATGGGGGGGCCACAATCACAGCCTCCAGAACTACCTGAAACACACAGTGAGATTAAGTCAATAACATGTGGAGTTCCTCAGGGAAACGTGCTGGAGCCTGTGTTCTTTACCGTTCAGGCATAAATTATAAAATCTTGTTTTTAGGTTCATAAAATCACTTTTTTTTTTTCATATATGTTATTTTGAAGGAGTGAGGTATCACCCACAGCAGTGCAAAACATTCATATGTGGTTTTGAAAGTGATGTTTTTTGTCATATAAAACGTTTCATTAAATTACTTTTTTGTACCATTGAGAAAATTAGTTCAGGGATTTGTCCACACGTCTAGATTTGAGTTTTTTTAGTTGGATGTAACGACTTGAACAATTGACAATGAATAATAACATTCATCCCTTAAGTGTTTTGATTTGTTTGTAAAGCTGAATTAATTCAATTAGTCAGTCAGTCAGTCAGTCAGTCAGTCAACCAATCAACCAACCAACCAATCAACCAATCAACCAATCAACCAACCAACCAACCAATCAAGCAGTCAATACTTCCAGACGCTCACCTTTAAACCCTTGGAAGCCCTGGGACCCTTGTGGCCCCTGATCACCAGGATCTCCAGACTCTCCTGGAGCTCCTTCAAAACAGTAAGTACCTGAAGAGAAAACAGAAAGTCAGCAGAACGACAACAGCAAACAATCTTTATTGATTATAGATATTAGAACAAGGAAGTGACGTTTATCCTTTGTGCATCATTCAACTTTCAATGTTTTACAGCTGTTATTTAACAACAGTCCTGATCATAACTACCAAATAGCCCAATATTTTAAGAAATGTAATGTTTCAAGAACATAACGTTCAATTATTTGATGTATCTGTGAAATCTTTGATATGCAAATAAGTATCAACTAAATTGGTTTTGATGAATTTGACTTGAATTTGACCCATAAGGCAAACATGAGAAAGTATCTTGAATATCTTTTTTTTTAAAGTTACATTTTAAATTCAGGGGTCTTGATGTTGATATTATAGAACTCAGCATTTTATGAAAGTTTGCTTTTAATGGCTTTCAGTGGAGACATTTTTGTTCTTAAGGCTTTGACTGTGTGTATTTTGAAAACACAACTTATTAAACTTTAGACTTATTATTGGAGCTGACGTAAATATGTGTCCCCGGTGTGTCAGGAGACAGGAGACACACCGGGGACGTCCAAAATGAACAAATGAAAAATGCTAAAATGGTTTCCATATGCATCTGCAAATCCCAAATCATCAATAACTAAACCAGAGTTAATTCACTTTGGATAATGACATCACCATACTGTGAGAGCTATACAACCAGCAGGTAGGAACAATGTTCTCCGGTACCTGGTGTCCCCTGTTCTCCTTTCAGTCCTTGTGGTCCGAGCCGTCCTGGTTTTCCTGGTTCTCCCGGTGTGAGTTGATCTTTATAAACCAGACCCGGGTCTCCTCGGTCCCCCCTGGATCCTAGAGACCCCCTCTCACCCACAACACCCCTGGGACCTGAAGAGGAACACATTTATTTATGATACGATAGGATAATACTTTAACGATCAAGTCTGAAATGCTCCTTGCATCACAGCAGCTCCATGTGTAACATCAACAGACAAATATCAAGACACATGAAGAACAAACAAACTGCCGCTAACGTTAGCTTAGCTTGTTTCTCTGATAACTTCAGAACCAGACTTCCCATCACTAAAATCCTTCATCCCGTTAAAATACACAGTTAAAAGATGTAAAAAGTGTGTGGTAATAATGTGGCTGGGATGGGATAGCCAACTTTATAATCCCCGAACTTCAACAAATGCTCAACGTTTTACTGTGATATCTTGTTTCTAGTTACTTTATCACTTTATTTAATTTTTAAAAGTGCACTATTATTGTAATATTTGATTCTACTTTGTCTATATTTTATCTTATGTGAATCCTGTTTTTTTTTAACTTTCACCCTGTTGCTGCTATAAACGCCTGCATTTCCAAAAAAAAAAAGAAAGCAGAAATTGTATTATTATACCTTTAAATCAGAATATAACTGTAGTTACTGTAAGAAATAATCAATATATTGTGCCGGAACTTTAAAGGACATTATTTACTGAAGCAGTGTTTTCACCCGGACCGGATGTTTCTGGTTATTATTGTTTTTAGCCTCACAGTAGCATGGAGAATAAACAATGACGTGTGGAGTTACATTACATGTCATTTGTTAGACGCTTTTATCCAAAGCGACTTACATACATTCAGTACTGTGGACAATACCCACAGGAGCAATTTGGGGTGAAGTGTCTTGCCCAGGGACACAACGACATGCTGACTGCAGTGGGACTTGAACTTGGTACCCCCTGATTTGAAGTCCAGCACTCTATCCACTGAGCCACAGCCGCCCCGTAGTTACACACTAAACACACCGTCTCCAACTCTCACTCATCGACGCTGTATTACTACTATTCTTATGTGTTTATGACCAATAAACATTAGAACAATTGTATAATAAATATCGTAAGAAATGCGCCATGGCTACGTCATCAGAGGCTACAGAAGAAGACGCTAGCCAATGAATACGATATAAAACACGATGTTTGATAGAGAAACGGTCTCTTTCATTCATTCTACTGCAGACAGCTAACCGCTCATGTGGACTGTGGACCAGTGAATTGAATATTAGAACCACAGCTGTGTTCCCTTCTAAAACCTACTATACCATTGCATTAATAAATACTGTTAAACTTTACGACAAGCTTCCTGGTCTACTTTTGACTAACTCTTGGTCTTCAAACAAAAGAACACAACATGACTGACCAGATAATGATCTTCCGGGTGCTCCGGGGGGGCCGTGCATCCCCATCAGCCCGATGTCTCCTGGGGGGCCCCTGGGTCCGAGGGCCCCGGGGTCTCCATTGTCACCTGGAGAACAACAGGCAGTGAGCTGACGTCAGACCAGACATAACACCAGCTGAACGACTAGTGTGTTCAAAAAATATGTGAAAAACGATTTACATTTTCGAAACAATCTGTGGAATTCTTTTTTTTAAATATTAAAAGTTTAAAGGTGGGGTAGGTAAGTTTGAGAAACCGGCTCGAGATACACTTGTTGTTATCTTCCATGGAATGCTCTTAACATCCCGATAGCAATGAATATCTGAAGTGCTTTGACAATAAATCCATAAATAAATATCATCTGTGGAAGCTGTAGTACTGTAAAAAGCACGACCAATCATCTGAGCCGGCCCGGCTAAAATAACTGGATGGCCTACCTGCCTGTCAGCCTTCCATCTGTGCACAAACTTATCTCGTGCCCTCATTGGTCATGTGCTTGTTCGTGTGTGTTGGAGGAGGGGCTCTGTAAGGAAGTGGCAGATTTTTTCCGGCTGTGTATTTTCAAATTCTAGCGCACTCAAGCTGGTTTCTCCAAAATTACCTACCCCACCTTTAAGTGAAACATTTTCAGATTCCGTTTTTTTTTCTTCAGTTTTATGCATAATTTTTCTTTTCAACATTTTCAGGCTTTCAAAAATATTCAGATTTTCTTTCCACATTTTCAACGAAAACTCAGAATTTCTCAAATGAAAATCGGATTGTTTTTTGATGTCTTAAAACTACAGATGGAGCCTCTTATTTTGGACCCCAGCATACAGCTTCCTGCCTACTGCCAGCCAGTTACCTGCCTAAGACCTGCCAAAGACCAGTATTCAGGAATGTTAGGCCCTCCCACTCTAGGCCCTCGGCCATGTCTTTGGCGGTGATCCAAGCTTCGGTACCACAGTGGATAAAGTTAGTAATACATTTATAGGCTACTGATCAAATGTCAATACATTACATAAGTCTTATTCTCATTCATACTTAATTTATTTCTTCTTCTGTCAGTATGAACACAAAAAACTAACCGGTATTACATTTCATTCTAAAGTTTACGGTCTAAAAAGGTATTTAAAACAGATAATTTGTCGTTGCTTTTGGCATAAGCAGTCAGAGGAAACATAACGTTCTCAGTAAGATTCCTTGAAGAACTAGAGCACAAGAACCAAAGTAAGCTTTACTTTCAATGAACCTTCAATATAGACCTAACATGTGAAGAAACATACTTTATTTAAAATAAACATTTATAACTAGTTTAGGTTGTTTGAGAGGTAATTGAAATAGCTAAGGGTGATGATCTGCGAACACAAACTACAGACTGCTGGAGAAGAGATATCACAGGGGGGGGGGTTGGGACACACACATTCCGATGGCCAATTCGTTTTAAACAAAGAGTAGGCTATACTCAACATAGTGGGGTGGGGGCTGGTGAACGGTATGGTCAATGTTTGTAAACACTGTGACATTTTGACTTTATTTGATCATTTCAGTTAAAAACTAACGTTCATATTTCATATTACTGTTTTGCCTGGCTGGACCTGTAATTTACAGGAAAGGAGTGCACGCTACTAAAGAGACACGCTACCATGGAAACCAAACAATGGTGTTGCTGTATTGAAGTCCGAGTGGAAACAGTCATATTTGGAGCGTTATGTTAGAATGAAACAGCGAGGTCGTGACTCACAAAAAAAAAGTGTTACTTCACTAACTGTAAGCTTGTCACTCAGAGTAACCTACAGTTAACTTAACTGTTGGAGAAGAAAGATCAGGGGGGGAGAGAGCTGTGATGGGCCATTAGGAGTGTGAACACACACCTGAGAGCTGCCGTTTCATTCTGACTGTTTAAAAAACGGTAACAACGGACTATTTTTCTTAGCGGATGCATGTAAATTTAAATCAATACATACAACTATTTTTTAAATCAATAAAAATATTTTCTAAATCCATAAAAGCATTTTAATTAATATTGGGAGTCATGTCGTTACTTTGTGGCCATGTAATAAGCGGGATAATTTGCAGCGACTTGGTCATTATGGGGAAAAATAACACCCAGGGATCAAGATCCCTCCGCGACGCGACGCGGAGGGATCAGTAATTTTTAGTGAATTACTGAGTTTAGGCACGTTAATAACATTTTAATGAAGTTGAATACAGTATATTCATATTTGTCAGTGATTTCATGTCAATTCGGCGAACATAAACGATTAAATTAGGATTAAAAATCGAGAGCCGGCTGCTGTTCGTTACGGTAACCCAACTAGGACACTTGACACAGTGGCTTTTGGCAAAGCACACAAAGAAAACAAAAAAAACCGAGAGAGATGAGTTATTGTTATTACAACGTGACTTCACTATTATTTAACAACTATTTTTATTGGGTTCTTTTATTTGGGGTTAAGTACATTGTCAGAATAAGTGAGAAATGGATTTAACTTCTGTTAGACAGCTATCATACTGAATAAATATTTATGCAAAAATGTATGGCATTAATAATGTATATCTAATTACATTTAAAAATGTATGGCATTAATAATGTATATCTAATTACATTAACTGTGAATGTCTTTCATTTTATTTAAAATGAAATAAAATTACATAAAACATTTTCCATAAAAAAGTTGATTCAAGAACAAATCTCTGTTATTAGATCAGTACTTTTCTTATATGACTATTATTGCTAAATTTGAAAGGTCTTTACCAGCTTTGGAATTATATATATAAATATAGCACCTTCTGCCATCCCATCTCTACTGACAATCATTAACACTTAGATTTTATGATATCGTAAGCATCGTCAGTGATTGACTTAAACATTGAGAATGTATTTATTAACTTCAGACATTTTCATATACAAATGTGATCATACACCAACACACTTTTTTTAATTGAGTTGTGCAACATGGCGGACCATCTCGCACATGCGCACATGCATAACATCTCGCACATGCGCATAACAACATGGTGATGTTTTGTAAATGATTACATGTCTTATTTAGCACAGACTATGATCCTATCCGTGACATATGGATCTTAACAAAGATCCGCTATACATTAGTACCAGACATACTGTACACGGACATTTTAGTGAACCAGACCAGCTGTTTCCGCCGGGTCTTCGCTTCCCGGACATCACGTTGTTTACAAGTGTGTTCAGATGCTAAATAAAAGTTTAGCTTGTACTTTTGATACCCCGCCTCTCGGCACCACAACATCCAGTTTACTGTATTTCACATGAGCGATGTCGAACATTGAAAAGTCCTTATAAAATCTCTGTTATTAGATCAGTACTTTTCTTATATGACTATTATTGACTTGAACACTGAGAATGTATTTATTAACTTCAGACATTTGAAATATTTGAAATCAGATGAAAACAAACTGTAACGGACCCTGCCGTGTTATCTATGATTACTATGCCTTACTGTACATTCATAATTTCAGCCGGAGGTAGGTGGTAGGCGTTGCGGAGGAGCAGATTGCGAGTGAGGTGCCTGTTCTAAACGAACTATTCCAGCTGTTATAAAGCATTAAATAAAAAGTAAGCAAGGAATACAGAATGTTTCGTTACGTAACTTTGTTGAGAATGTGGCCATGTACATGTAATACATGGGATCATTTGCAGCGACTTGGTCATTGTGGGGAAAAATAACACCCATCCTGATCGTTTCAATGAAGTTGAATACAGAATATTCATATTTGTCAGTGATTTCATGTCAATTCGGCGAACATAAACATCAATGATGATGATTAAATTAGGATTAAAAATCGGGAGAGCCGGCTCGTTCGTTTTTTCCGACTAAACAACATTATTTAAATGATTACATGTCTTATTTAGCACAGACTATGATCCTATCCGTGACATATGGATCTTAACAACAAAGAAGTTGATTTCACATGACTCCAGTGTGGAACCCCACTGCACCCCCTGGTGGATCAATGATCCATTGCAGCTGGCTTCACAATAATTAAATGTATTTATCACGGGGGCGGTATCAAGTCAGACTGGGGGCCGGCCGGCCATCACGGAACGTGCACGAACCGATCACGACCCTCGCATTTTAAACTGTCCAAAATAAGACGCTTCATCTGTATGTCAACATTTTCAAAAAAGAAGTGTGTGTGTGTGTGTGTGTGTGTGTGTGTGTGTGTGTGTGTGTGTGTGTGTGTGTGTGTGTGTGTGTGTGTGTGTGTGTGTGTGTGTGTGTGTGTGTGTGTGTGTGTGTGTGTGTACCTGTGTGTGTGACCTCTACATCCTGAGGGACGCCTTTAGGACCGGGATCTCCCGTCAAACCCTGCGAACAAAAACAGGCTTCTTACAACTTAAAAAACACAGTAGTAATTCTACTTAGTTCTACTTTCAAAAGTAACGTTTCTTATTTCATAGATTTTACGGAGCTTTTGGATTGTAAATACAAAACATCGATCCAATGTGCAGAACAGACGTCATAGATATATATAGTAGAGCTGAACGGTTTGGAAAAAATCTCTAATTGCAATTATTTTTGACTGATATTGCAATCACGGGGACATGACACACACATTTTAAGGGAATGATAATATTTGCATTATTGTTCTCAATAGAGGAAAATGGGCACAGACTATATATCCTTTAGGAGCTAGAAATATAAAGAAAACCTATTCAAATGTTTGTACTGGGAAGTCTCTTTCCCAATGTCAGTGAATGGGAACATGTGTTTTATGGCCACATGGAACGTGTAGTACCACCGTTTGGCCACTAGGAAAATTGCTGACTGAGGTATGTTAAAGCGTTTTTCTGCAGTTTTCTAGGATTTGAATATAATAATGTTATCTTTGGCTTGACTAGGTATGGTGTTCCTTATCAAATAAATACTTTCTCTCTTGTTTGGGGGAAGAATTTCCAAAATACAGAGCTAATTTCATCATTCATTAACAAAGAAAAGCTGGTGAAATGCTTGAAAAAATCATTGTTAAAGTTATTCAAATATGTTGTTCAATAAAGTTTAAAACAAAAAAATCTATCATGTCGGCACTTTTTTCAACAACGCCGTAAACCGATGGTGGTAACAGGAAGTAGAAGCATTTTTCCGCACACGCTCAGAACCAATCAGGTTTCCCGTACAGGTCGGGTAGCGGCACAACTTCCTGGTTCTTGGATCTACCTGTGTGTGATTGGTCAGCAGAGATAATAGAGACTAAATGACAAACAGACTGACCTTAGGACCTTCCCGTCCAATCAGACCTGGGAGACCTGGGATTCCCCGCGTCCCCTGAAAACAAACACACACACACACACACAGAAATCCAGTTTATGGACGGGTGTATATCAAAGGAGGAAGATTTGTACATTTTGCATTTTCTCCGACAGTCAAATAAAAAAATACTCTTATATTAAATATCTATATCTATTATTTAGCATGTTATATCTGTCTAATTATATTTGAGCTAATTTATGTTTCTATTCCCTTGACTTCTAAATGACTGCATTAAATAACATAAGAGGTACTTTATTGACCCAAGTCGGGACATTTTAGCGTTGCAGCAGCATAAACAACATCAAAACTAAACAAGGCATTGCACATAAGTAGAAATTAAATAGTAGAAATAAACAATACTAGAAATTAATCATCTCAAAATAGAATTAAAACAGCATTAAAAAGTAAAAAATATACAGCATTCAAATGTTATTTTGAAGTGTGTTTCTGTACGTCTTAATGGGTTTCCTGTTTTTCTTTAAAAAGCCATTTGAAACACCTCGTTTTTGGGCTGTATAAAAAAAACGTTTGGGTATTTCTTCGTTTTAGTCGTATCATTTTCACAGTGTTGTTAATTAACTGACCTTGAATCCGCTCTCTCCGGGCACACCAAGGTTACCATAAAACCCCTGAAACACAGAAACACATCAGACAGAGACATATGTTTCTTTACTGATCTGAATATATCTGTCATGGTTTGGGATTTATGTTGTTTTCATTTTCCACTTTTATTTTGACGACCGGCGACCCTCCCCTACAGGCGCTCGGATGCGAAGGCCCGCCCACAATTAATTAATTTTGAATTGCTTTCCTCCTTGTGTCGTGTCTGATCCTACTTCCTGTGTTTGCCTTCCTGTCGTTAGTTGCCCTCCTGTGTCTGATTGTCTGATTGTGTTCACCTGTTTCCCTTGTGTTTCTGCCTCCCATGCCCAGCTGTGTCTTGTCCTGTGATTACCCAGCTGTGTATTTAGTCTTGTCTTCCCCTGTGCTCCTTGTCCGATCGTCGTCTCTTCTTGTCCATGATACCTGCCCGTTTCTCTAGTCCACGTTACCTGTTCGTCTTCAAGTCCAAGTTACCTGCCCGTCTTCTTTGTCCGTGTTACCTGCCTGTTCCCTTCTGTAAGTTTGTTCCTGTCTGTCCTGCTCCCTTGTTTTGTTAATGTTACGTTTCTTGTTTTTCCTGTCACCGGCTTTTTAATAAAGCTCGCTTTTTGTTACCAGACCTTTTTTTGTCTTTTTATCTGGACTTGGGTCCTGATTTTTACCCAACCCCGAAAATATCCGATTCATCAAGTGACCCGTGAGGTTAACCCTGATAATGGTAGGTTACTCACCCTGGGTCCAGGAAATCCCACAATCCCCTTCTCTCCTAAGATCCCTGGAAGTGCATCCAGACCCTAAAACCAAAACAACCTCAGCGTTACTTTCGTTATCTACAAGAATCAACATTTTGGTCGTCACCATCTAGATAGGCACCGGAACGCCGCTCGGACACTTAAACAATTACAGTTGCGGTTTAGATAGTTAACTTTAGTCTAAGTGATCTCTGTGGGTCTCAAACGGTTTGGTCATCTTATATGTAAACAAGTATTTCCGAGGCACACCTTCATATGATCATTATAGTTATACAAAATTAGAGAATACATGAAAAAAAGGTATGAAATAATGTAAAACAGAACTAAGGGGAGTGATTTGTAAAATATGAGAGATGTATCCATAGATAGGTCCACCTCCCACTTAAAACATGTTCACATGGATAGGATACTAAATACATTTACACACTTTTTATTAACCTATGTCCATATGTTTCTGTTTGGTGGTCGTGCCACAACATGCATGCGCGAGTCTTAGGTGCGCTCTGGTACTTATAAAAATAGCACTACACCCCTGAATGTAACACAAGAGGGTGGAGCTTGGGAGGAAACAGAACAATGTCTGAACTTACCGGCAGTCCTGTTACTGCACAGATGCCTTTAGGCCCCGGATCCCCCTGAAGAACCAACAAATCGATCATGAGAACGAACAGAACCAGAACTATAGCAGATCATGCACTATAAACATATCATGCACTATAAACATACTGTAGGACAAGGATGGACAAACACCTCATCTGCTGCTGTGGAAGTGGTTAAGAGTTCATGACATTTACAGTAGAGCTACAGTAAAACCTACGGCAGATCTAGGTTGAACTACAGTAGAAAGTGGAACCTAGGTTGAACTACAGTAGAAAGTGGAACCTAGGTTGAACTACAGTAGAAAGTGGAACCTAGGTTGAACTACCGTAGAAAGTGGAACCTAGGTTGAACTACAGTAGAAAGTGGAACCTAGGTTGAACTACAGTAGAAAGTGGAACCTAGGTTGAACTACAGTAGAAAGTGGAACCTAGGTTGAACTACCGTAGAAAGTGGAACCTAGGTTGAACTCCAGTAGAAAGTGGAACCTAGGTTGAACTACAGTAGAAAGTGGAACCTAGGTTGAACTACAGTAGAAAGTGGAACCTTACGTTGAACTACAGTAGAAAGTGGAACCTAGGTTGAACTACAGTAGAAAGTGGAACCTAGGTTGAACTACAGTAGAAAGGGGAACCTAGGTTGAACTACAGTAGAAAGTGGAACCTAGGTTGAACTACAGTAGAAAGTGGAACCTTACGTTGAACTACAGTAGAAAGTGGAACCTAGGTTGAACTACAGTAGAAAGTGGAACCTAGGTTGAACTACAGTGGAAATTGGAACCTTAGGTTGAACTACAGTAAAAAGTGGAACCTTACGTTGAACTACAGTAGAAAGTGGAACCTTACGTTGAACTACAGTAGAAAGTGGAACCTTACGTTGAACTACAGTAGAAAGTGGAACCTAGGTTGAACTACAGTAGAAAGTGGAACCTTACGTTGAACTACAGTAGAAAGTGGAACCTAGGTTGAACTACAGTAGAAAGTGGAACCTAGGTTGAACTACAGTAGAAAGTGGAACCTTAGGTTGAACTACAGTAGAAAGTGGAACCTAGGTTGAACTACAGTAGAAAGTGGAACCTAGGTTGAACTACAGTAGAAAGTGGAACCTAGGTTGAACTACAGTAGAAAGTGGAACCTTAGGTTGAACTAAGGTTGAACTACAGTAGAAAGTGGAACCTTACGTTGAACTACAGTAGAACAACCGTAGAACTTAGTAAAAGCCATGGTGGATCTAGGGTAGAACAACAGTGGAAATACAGTAGAACTACATGAGAACCTAAGGTAAAGTGAAACCTTTGGTAGATCTATGGTACAACTACAGTAGGAATACAGTAGAAACAAGACACGTAAACAACACATCTGGAACAGGTGTAGCGTTTCATGACATAGAAGACAGAGACATAGAACTACAATATAACTATAATCTGAAATCCCACTCACCTTTTCTCCTTTAAGGTAGAGGTCTTCTGGAGGGTCGACGTACTCAAACGGTCCCGGAGGTCCTTGGAGGCCCTGATCCCCCTGAAGAACACACAATACAGCTATAAACCAGCACGGTCACATGACCTCACCACCGCTAAGCTAAAGGAGGCTAACGTTGGGCTATAAATGAACTACAGCACGGTCACATGACTTCACCACCGCTAAGCTAAAGGAGGCTAACGTTGGACTATAAATGAACTACAGCACGGTCACATGACTTCACCACCGCTAAGCTAAAGGAGGCTAACGTTGGACTATAAAGGAACTACAGCACGGTCACATGACTTCACGTCAACACCGCTAAGCTAAAGGAGGCTAATGTTGTATAATAGGTAAAGTAATTGTTTGTACCTCGTCTCCTTTCTGTCCCGGCAGAGATCGACCTTTTTCTCCCTGAAACACAAAAACATTGATGAAGGTTTAACATATGTTTGTATATAAATTACTCTAATGTAGTAAAGTCTACATTAGTAGAAGAAGTGGAAATACTCATGTGAAGTATACGTATGTCAAATTGTACTTAAGTAAAGTGATCAAATGCACTTCAAATACTTACAGGTGAACCCCTGAAGCCGGGCAGACCAGGGAGACCCTGTAGACACATTCATATATGACATTACATATTAAATAAAGAGACGTTTAATAAAATAAAACAAAATACAAGTACACAACCGTGGTCATAATAAATATCAGCAATTTAAAGCAACAAAAAAAAGTATTGAAGAAAAACGGTAATTACTCTTATCAATATTATTTGTATATTTGTTATTATTGTTATTGTTGTTTTATGGCTGTCAGTGACTCACGTTGGTCCCGTCCGGTCCTGCAGGACCCAGAACTCCAGTCAGACCGGAGAGGCCCGGCTCGCCCTGCAGAAACACACATCATATTAAACTCAGAAAAACATCGAATCATTTGGAATAAAACAGTTATTAGATATTTATAAAAAATCAAAAACACATTTTCTTGAACAAGTAATGCTTTTTATTGAATTTAAGGATTTAGTTTCAAAAACATAAATATATATATTATAAATAATATTATGAAAACAGCGATTTTGTGTATTTTTTTCTCTAGATTACAAAATATTAAAAATATGTAATGATGAGAAAACTAAATATGTTTACGGTTAGAATATAAATACCGTAAATGTGATATTACTATTATTATTTTTATTGTCATTATCTACATCTAACTTTATCTGGTTGATCCATACATAACACTGTAAATATTGTCCTTATTTTTATAATCTTGTGAAATCCGTCTGTTATTTTCTCCAGAATAGATTCAATTTTACCCGTTAATAATCCAGTTGTGTTACCTCGAGAACAACTAAATACTTAACCCATGAACTTGAAGTAATGGAATAAAAAATATTTGTTAGTATTGCCTTTATTATTTCAGAAAATACTTAAAAACAAACTTATTTACAACTAAAAACAGGTCGCAGTGTTCTCACAGCACTGGTAATCACTTTTAAAATAAAGAGTGAAAAAATTCAACAAGATCATTTTCTCAGCATGAGGAACAATCATATTTAGTTTAGTTTGTTCTCACCGACAAAGCAGTAAATCCACTGGGCCCGACGTCGCCCTGAAACACAAACACCTTACTGCTTTATTGTTCCTTTGCATGTTAAATGAAAGAAAAACATGAACAGAAACAAACCCCAGATCTGTGGTTTTCTGGGGGAAATTGAGCAGCAACCAAATTCACTCCACCAGGTGCCAAAAACATCACAGTTTGTAATACTTACAGATATTCCTGGATACTGTATGTAGTAGACGGCGGGATCTCCTGGAAATCCCTTCAGTCCTGAGAAACCCTGCAGAATAAAACACACTTTAATATACTGTACAACACAAGAGCTGCAGGATGTCGTATTTCCGTGTTGGTCCCTGAAGGCAGCATCTCTCTGGTCCAATGAGATTTTTCCTTGTGATTTTGGAATATTGCAGAAAATAATCTCAACGTTTCTGATACTTACACGTTTAGTTCAGCAGGATAATCTCCTGTTAACACCACTTTATGATTTCAGAAGTAAAAAGCTAACGCTTGGTTATAAAGGAACTACAGCACGGTCACATGACTTCACGTCACCACCGCTAAGCTAAAGGTGGCTAATGTTGGGCTATAAAGGAACTACAGCACGTTCACATGACTTCACGTCACTACCACTAAGCTAAAGGTGGCTAATGTTGGGCTATAAAGGAACTACAGCACCGTCACATGACTTCACGTCACCACCGCTAAGCTAAAGGCGGCTAATGTTGGGCTATAAAGGAACTACAGCACGGTCACATGACTTCACGTCACCACAGCTAAGCTAAAGGTGGCTAATGTTGGGCTATAAAAGAACTACAGCATGGTCACATGACTTCACGTCACCACCGCTAAGCTAAAGGAGGCTAATGTTGGGCTATAAAGGAACTACAGCACGGTCACATGACTTCACGTCACCACCGCTAAGCTAAAGGTGGCTAATGTTGGGCTGTAAAGGAACTGCAGCACGGTCACATGACTTCACGTCACCACCGCTAAGCTAAAGGTGGCTAATGTTGGGCTGTAAAGGAACTGCAGCACGGTCACATGACTTCACGTCACCACCGCTAAGCTAAAGGTGGCTAATGTTGGGCTGTAAAGGAACTGCAGCTAGTTCTCGAAGAATTGTGTTGTAGTGTCATCATAATGTTTTCATGTTTGTATTTGTGACTCTGACCGGTTCTCCATAAGTTCCTTGTTGTCCAGAAATCCCAGGATCTCCTCTCTCTCCTCTGGTTCCGTTACACCCGTCCAGACCTGGAAACCCTGGACCTCCAGCTGGACCCGGGTGACCCTGAACACAAACACTGATTTTATCAACATCATCATCGCTGTGCAGAGCTGGGAAGTAGTGGAGTACAAATACTTGGTAACTGTACTTAAGTACATGTTTCTGGTATCAGTACATTACTCCACTACTTATTTTTCTGACGGCTTTTTACTTTGACTTCTTACATGTTGAACACAAATACCTGTACTTTCTACTTCTTACATGTTGAACACAAATACCTGTACTTTCTACTTCTTACATGTTGAACACAAATACCTGTACTTTCTACTTCTTACATTTTGAACACAAATACCTGTACTTTCTACTTCTTACATGTTGAACACAAATACCTGTACTTTCTACTTCTTACATGTTGAACACAAATACCTGTACTTTCTACTTCTTACATTTTGAACACAAATACCTGTACTTTCTACTTCTTACATGTTGAACCCAAATACCTGTACTTTCTACTTCTTACATGTTGAACACAAATACCTGTTCTTTCTACTTCTTACATGTTGAACTCAAATACCTGTACTTTCTACTTCTTACATGTTGAACACAAATACCTGTACTTTCTACTTCTTACATGTTGAACACAAATACCTGTACTTTCTACTTCTTACATGTTGAACCCAAATACCTGTACTTTCTACTTCTTACATTTTGAACACAAATACCTGTACTTTCTACTTCTTACATTTTGAACCCAAATACCTGTACTTTCTACTTCTTACATGTTGAACCCAAATACCTGTACTTTCTACTTCTTACATGTTGAACACAAATACCTGTACTTTCTACTTCTTACATTTTGAACCCAAATACCTGTACTTTCTACTTCTTACATGTTGAACCCAAATACCTGTACTTTCTACTTCTTACATGTTGAACCCAAATACCTGTACTTTCTACTTCTTACATGTTGAACCCAAATACCTGTACTTTCTACTTCTCACATGTTGAACACAAATACCTGTACTTTCTACTTCTTACATGTTGAACCCAAATACCTGTACTTTCTACTTCTCACATGTTGAACTCAAATACCTGTACTTTCTACTTCTCACATTTCCCAAACAGGCTGGTTCCTTTAGTTTGAATGTGTGTTTGGTGGCGTGATCATTATTATTTAGAGTCATTGCGTGCCTATTGATTTGAACACGATCCGTGTATCCATCATTTCCTGGTCTTCTCTAAAGAAGAGGGACCAATGAAAACGTTGTCATGTTGCCGTTGTTCAGCATGGAAACATTCATTAGCTAACAATGACATTATTGTTCTATTAATATAAAGGGAGGTCAGGTACTCTTTAAAACAGCTGCTAGTTATGGGTACTTTCTACTTAAAGTGGACCTATCATGCTATATTTGAATAATATATTGTAGGGCCATACCTATATAAAACATGTCTGTGAAGTTTTTTTTTCAAAATACCAAACAGATCATGCATTTTAGCCATGCCTCATTTTGCTCTATTTTGCTCTCCTCCAGCCCTGTCTTTGCATGAGCTGCAGCTGACCACGCCCCCCTGCAAAGGAGGCGGGTGAGGCACGAGCGTCATGTTACCATGCTGTTACCATGCTGTTACCATGCCACGGCAACCTCTCATTCCCCTGATAGGTGGAGAGTTGGCCATATAGGCGGAGCTCCTCGTTCCTGACGTCAGAGAATTTTCAAATCTGGATCAGTTTTTATCAGATCTGTTGCAGCCCCGTTTTTAGAGATTTGGGTATGGAGGAAAATAGAGAGGGTTGTGTTTTCTGACACTTGGTGAGTTCCCTGACACACCGGGGACACATATTCATGTATACAAGACGTACAAAAGTGCATTTTGCATGATAGGTCCCCTTTAAGTACATTTCAAAGCCCATACTTCTTTACTATTACTTGAGTAAAGAAGTTTAGTCAGTACTTCTACTTTCACCAGAGTATTTTGAAACACGAGTATCTGTACTTCTACTCGAGTAAAGGATGCGTGTACTTCTATTCGAGTAAAGGATGTGTGTACTTCTACTTGAGTAAAGGATGTGTGTACTTCTACTCGAGTAAAGGATGTGTGTACTTCTACTTGAGTAAAGGCTGTGTGTACTTCTACTTGAGTAAAGGATGTGTGTACTTCTACTTGAGTAAAGGATGTGTGTACTTCTACTTGAGTAAAGGATGTGTGTACTTGTCGCTGTGTTTCTGATCGCTATGACCTCAGAATCAGAGGACGATATTTATCTCTGGGGGGTAATTAGATTCCATTTGAAGTGCATTAGATTTGCTCTAAAGGTGCTTTTACATTAGAGTTTGATTGAGTAAGTGATATGTCTGGGCCAATGAGGTGAGAGAATGAGATGGGGCGGGGTTCTTACCGGGACTCCTTCTAAACCGGGAAAACCAGGAACGCCGAAATTTCCCTGAAACAAAAACAGAAGTTAAAATGAAGTTCTTCACCAGCAACATGTCTACTCTCTCTCACAACGTTTTACTTTTCTACAACAACTTTCCCCTTTCCATCTTTTTACTTTTTCTCTAACAACTCTATACTCTTCTTGCACTGGAAGTTCCTCGGTGTAAAACGTGTGAAAGTAAAACAAACGGATTATCTGACGTTATATATGTAAACATCAGAGAGTCGGCCATCTTGTGTTTGTTGATATGATCATGTGCTGTAAGCCATGAGTTTCATCATTTAGTTTATCTAAAGAGATATGCACACATGTCTGTCTGCAGCGTGTTATTGAGCATAGGGTCTTATTAGCATAGGGTCTTATTAGCATAGGGTCTTATTAGCATAGGGTCTTATTTATTATAAGGTCTTATTAGCATAGAGTCTTATTTATTATAAGGTCTTATTAGCATAGGGTCTTATTAGCATAGGGTCTTATTTATTATAAGGTCTTATTAGCATAGAGTCTTATTTATTATAAGGTCTTATTAGCATAGTCTTATTTATTATAAGGTCTTATTAGCATAGGGTCTTATTAGCATAGGGTCTTATTTATTATAGGGTCTTATTAGCATAGGGTCTTATTTATTATAAGGTCTTATTAGCATAGGGTCTTATTAGCATATAGGGTCTTATTTATTATAGGGTCTTATTTAGCATAGGATCTTATTAGCATAGGGTCTTATTAGCATAGGGTCTTATTTATTATAGGGTCTTATTAGCATAGGGTCTTATTAGGATAGGGTCTTATTTATTATAGGGTCTTATTAGCATAGGGTCTTATTTATTATAGGGTCTTATTAGCATAGAGTCTTATTTATTATAGGGTCTTATTAGCATAGGGTCTTATTTATTATAGGGTCTTATTAGCATAGGGTCTTATTTATTATAGGGTCTTATTAGCATAGGGTCTTATTTATTATAGGGTCTTATTAGCATAGGGTCTTATTTATTATAGGGTCTTATTAGCATAGAGTCTTATTTATTATAGGGTCTTATTAGCATAGGGTCTTATTTATTATAGGGTCTTATTTATTATAGGGTCTTATTAGCATAGAGTCTTATTTATTATAGGGTCTTATTAGCATAGGGTCTTATTAGCATAGGGTCTTATTTAGCATAGGATATTGTAACATGTGTAAAAGGTGTAAAAGCTATAGAGCTGTGTAAACTAAAAAGAAGTGTATAAAACCTGTGAGATTCTGTTGTTCTTTAGACAGACACATGAACTCTTGGCGGACTTGACGCAAGTGTTCTGTCTCTTATCCTGTTGTACAACAATATAATAATTCCTTCAATCAGCAGAGTGTCTGTGTTTCTATTTTGTTGTATATGTGGTTATGTCTTGAGTGTCTAAGGCAGGGGTCGGCAACCTTTTTGATATGAAGTGCAATTTAAAAAAAATATTGTGATCAGTGTGACTGTCAACGGGGGGGTGGGGGGGGTGTAGAGCTCGACGCTTGTGAACTGTCAAAAGGAGGGCGTGGGGAGCCTAGCTGCGGGGAAGCAGTGTGTGGACCTCTTTCACCTGTCAGCGCAGCTTACATGATGCCGTTTAAACACATTTAAATAATTGGTTCAAACGGCATTATAATAATGACGGCCGTCCGTTCTGTGATTCTCCAGAACACACAGATGGCCAGTCCGCCACTGGGCTTTCAACTAAAGACACAGCCACGCAAAAACTGCAGCATTTGTACAGCTCCTGGATAGCCTACTGCCATTTGTACGCGTGCCTCGGGTTGCCGACCCCTGGTCTAAGGTTTCGGATTCCATGACATGTTCAGATCAGAATAAAACAAACCGAGTCTCCTTTCAGCCCGGCGGCTCCGATTGGCCCCTCGTCTCCTCTCTGGGCCTTTTCTCCTGGAGGCCCCTGGGGGCCCGGGAAGCCGGGGGGGCCCTGAGGGCCCTGCTGCCCCAGAGGGCCTGGATACCCCTGCAGGACACACACGGTAAAGAAAACTCATGACTCACGGAGCTAAATGAACAGTGTAACATGGGTGTAATATGGGTCTAATAACAGTGTAATAGGGGTCTAATAACAGTGTAATATGGGTCTAATAACAGTGTAACATGGGTATAATAAGGGTGTAATAGGGTGTATTAATATGGGTGTAATGACATTGTATTAGGGGTGTAATAACAGTGTAATGGGGGTGTAATAACAGTGTAATACGGGTGTGTTAGGGGTGTAATAAAAGTGTAATGGGGGTGTGATATGGGTGTGTTAGGGGTCTAATAACAGTGTAATATGTGTCTATTAACAGTGTAACATGGGTATAATAAGGGTGTAATAGGGTGTATTAATATGGGTGTAATGACATTGTATTAGGGGTGTAATAACAGTGTAATATGGGTGTGTTAGGGGTGTAATAATAGTGTAATGGGGGTGTAATAACAGTGTAATATGAGTGTGTTAGGGGTGTAATAAAAGTGTAATATGGGTCTAATAACAGTGTAATATGGGTCTAATAACAGTGTAATATGGGTCTAATAACAGTGTAATATGGGTCTAATAACAGTGTAACATGGGTATAATAAGGGTGTAATAGGGTGTATTAATATGGGTGTAATGACATTGTATTAGGGGTGTAATAACAGTGTAATATGGGTGTGTTAGGGGTGTAATATGGGTGTGTTAGGGGTGTAATAAAAGTGTAATGGGGGTGTAATAACAGTGTAATATGGGTGTGTTAGGGGTCTAATAACAGTGTATTATGTGTCTATTAACAGTGTAACATGGATATAATAAGGGTGTAATGACATTGTATTAGGGGTGTAATAACAGTGTAATATGGGTGTGTTAGGGGTGTAATAACAGTGTAATGGGGGTGTAATAACAGTGTAATATGGGTGTGTTAGGGGTGTAATAACAGTGTAATATGGGTGTGTTAGGGGTCTAATAACAGTGTAATATGTGTCTATTAACAGTGTAACATGGGTATAATAAGGGTGTAATAGGGTAATGACATGTATTAATATGGGTGTAATGACATTGTATTAGGGGTGTAATAACAGTGTAATATGGGTGTGTTAGGGGTGTAATAATAGTGTAATGGGGGTGTAATAAGAGTGTAATATGGGTGTGTTAGGGGTGTAATAACAGTGTAATGGGGGTGTAATAACAGTGTAATATGGGTGTGTTAGGGGTGTAATATGGGTGTGTTAGGGGTGTAATAATAGTGTAATGGGGGTGTAATAACAGTGTAATATGGGTGTGTTAGGGGTGTAATAATAGTGTAATGGGGGTGTAATAACAGTGTAATATGAGTGTGTTAGGGGTGTAATAAAAGTGTAATATGGGTCTAATAACAGTGTAATATGGGTCTAATAACAGTGTAATATGGGTCTAATAACAGTGTAATATGGGTCTAATAACAGTGTAACATGGGTATAATAAGGGTGTAATAGGGTGTATTAATATGGGTGTAATGACATTGTATTAGGGGTGTAATAACAGTGTAATATGGGTGTGTTAGGGGTGTAATATGGGTGTGTTAGGGGTGTAATAATAGTGTAATGGGGGTGTAATAACAGTGTAATATGGGTGTGTTAGGGGTGTAATAATAGTGTAATGGGGGTGTAATAACAGTGTAATATGAGTGTGTTAGGGGTGTAATAAAAGTGTAATATGGGTCTAATAACAGTGTAATATGGGTCTAATAACAGTGTAATATGGGTCTAATAACAGTGTAACATGGGTATAATAAGGGTGTAATAGGGTGTATTAATATGGGTGTAATGACATTGTATTAGGGGTGTAATAACAGTGTAATATGGGTGTGTTAGGGGTGTAATATGGGTGTGTTAGGGGTGTAATAAAAGTGTAATGGGGGTGTAATAACAGTGTAATATGGGTGTGTTAGGGGTCTAATAACAGTGTATTATGTGTCTATTAACAGTGTAACATGGATATAATAAGGGTGTAATGACATTGTATTAGGGGTGTAATAACAGTGTAATATGGGTGTGTTAGGGGTGTAATAACAGTGTAATGGGGGTGTAATAACAGTGTAATATGAGTGTGTTAGGGGTGTAATAACAGTGTAATATGGGTGTGTTAGGGGTCTAATAACAGTGTAATATGTGTCTATTAACAGTGTAACATGGGTATAATAAGGGTGTAATAGGGTAATGACATGTATTAATATGGGTGTAATGACATTGTATTAGGGGTGTAATAACAGTGTAATATGGGTGTGTTAGGGGTGTAATAATAGTGTAATGGGGGTGTAATAAGAGTGTAATATGGGTGTGTTAGGGGTGTAATAACAGTGTAATGGGGGTGTAATAACAGTGTAATATGGGTGTGTTAGGGGTGTAATAAGAGTGTAATGGGGGTGTAATATTGGTTACATGGGTGTAATAAAAGTCATGATGAAGTAATATGCGGGTAAATGAAGTGTTAACAGAAGTAAATAATAATTATACTTTAAAAACATCATTTGTAAAATATATTCTGGCTTTTCCCATGGCTGTATATATACAGGAGAAAATGGGAGGCTCAACGGCCGTCAGGACATGAAAGTAATATAAATATAAAACACTGATAGACAGAAAGAAATACCTGGGAAAACATTCTTTACCAAATTTACGTCTAAATTGTTTCACTTTTTGTTTCTGTTTCGCAGCTACAAATACTTGTAACAAATTATATATGTATTTCATCTTATGTCCTTCTGACCACAGGAGGGCAGTGTTACACATCAATAACAACACACACCCACACACACACCCACACACACACACACACACACACACACACACACACCACACACACACACACACACACACACACACACACACACACACACACACACACACACACACACACACACACACACACACACACACACACACACACACACACACACACACACACACACACACACACACACACACACACACACACATACACACACACACACACACAGACCGAGCAGTGTGTGTTTGAACAGCAGCTTAGACAGTCAGGATGTTAAATCTGATGGAATGTTCCTTTAAATCAGCAGACATCAGATTACAGTGACACACACACACACACACACACACACACACACACACACACACACACACACACACACACACACACACACACACACACACACACACACACACACACACACACACACACACACACACACACACACACACACACACACACACACACAGAAATCTGAGCCTTTCAGAGAGAAAAAGTTGTAAAAAGACGACAAAAAGTCGAATTTTTAGACAAAAGAAACTCCAATGTCACCATAAGAAATCCGATTAAATTAGAAAATCGATAGAAAAAAATGTGTAAAATATGGAGGAAAAATTCATCAAAATTCTACGGAAATAATTAAATGATGATTTTGGAGAAAATAATTATAATGTTTAATTAAAATGGTAAAAGAAATTCTAGAAAATAACTCACTGTAAATGTTGTTTAGAAAAGTCTCAATAATGTCAGAAACACAGTTTGAATACATAAATGGAAAATCTGAGTAAAGTAGAGAATTAATAAACAACATTTTAGAGAGAAGTGATAATAATCCAGCAAAAAGTTAAAATATTTTTAAAAAATGCGATAAAATCGGAAAAAAATTGAGAAAAAAAAGGAAATATTTGGAGGAGAAAAGTCAAGTCAATCCAGCAGAAAGAATTCAAGTGAAGTCAAACATTTCGGGGAGAACATTTTTAATATTTAATGAAATAGTGATAGAGAGAAACTCCTGGGTGTGTTTTTGTTTTACTGACGTCAGACGGGAGATATACAAATCGAACTTTTCTGCTTTTTAAAATCATCAATCTGATCGATACATCTGATAAAGTATTTCAGTTTAGCTCGGTGCTCTCTGTGTGTGAAGTGTGTGAATCAGTGTGTGAATCAGTGTGTGTGTGTGTGTGTGTGTGATGAGATGTGACAGCTGTGATCTCTGTTAGTCCTCTCTCCGTCCGTCTTTATCTGAAACCTCTGAACTGTGAAATCACTGAGACAGTCGCCTTCCCACAATCCCCTCTGCCTGTCTGCTAACCCCAGCTGTACACACACACACACACACACACACACACACACACACACACACACACACACACACACACACACACACACACACACACACACACACACACACACACACACACACACACACACACACACACACACACACACACACACACACACACACACACACACACACTCTCTCTCACACATCACACAGGCTGGAGGTCAGTTTATGGTGGACCTGGATTACACCTTGCTTTCTTTATAAAAAAACATCTGGCTATAATGTGATGATAAAGTCACATTGAGGGACTATAAACACACACACACATTTCCTAAAAATACATCGCACATATTGCTCGATAAAGTTCGGTTAACTTCCATGAAATAAAACCTAAAGTTTCAAATGTAATAAAAAAATAAAACACTTCCTCCGTCTGTAAAGGATAACAAAAGGAAACTAGAGAATGCAATTCCTGAAGAAATTGCTAGTGGGAATGCTTTATGCTGAAATGCTTTATGCTGAAATGCTTTATGCTGAAATGCTTTATGCTGAAATGTGTAAGAAGAAAGTGAAGAATTTAATTGAAATGATACATGAACACTGGGGGCTTGAATGTGTGATGAGAGAAGAAAAGAAAGTAAAAAGGCTTGGAAAAGCAGCAGAATATTTGAACTGCAAACCTTTGAACTAACTTGATTTTTTTTCTTTTTTTTCTTGATGGTGAATGATCTGTCGCCATGGCAACGGCATTTGAAGAAATCTCAAAACTGTCCCGTAGATGTCTTCATGGCTGGACTGTTAGCACACATGTGAAGTTTTAGCACTTTTTATGGCGAGGGATGCGGCATGGAAACCATATGCCGTTTCCATGGAAACCATATGCCGTTTCCATGGAAACGGCATATGGTGAGATCTCAGATTTGGCATAGAGCTGTTGAGGCATGGACCGGTGATATACAAGTGAAGATTGGGGGACGATCGGACCGTGTCCATTGGACTTACAGCGACATCGTGCTTCATGGCGAGCATTGTG
>NW_022987500.1:0-20000 GCF_902827165.1 Trematomus bernacchii | reverse complement strand
TCAATTTATTTAATCATTTAATATCTTATTTTGGGAAATAACAAATCTAAATCAATATTTCTGCGATACGCTTTCTTATATAAATTATACTTTGCAGTCCAATTTGCAACACTAATTTCTGTTTACAATTTGCGGTCGAAAAACTGTTCCGCTCCCCGTCTCATCAGGTCTCATCAGGTCTATCAGGTCTATCAGGTCTATCAGGTCTCATCAGGTCTCATCAGATCTATCAGGTCTCATCAGGTCTATCAGGTCTATCAGGTCTATCAGGTCTCATCAGGTCTATCAGGTCTATCAGGTCTCATCAGGTCTATCAGGTCTATCAGGTCTATCAGGTCTATCAGGTCTCATCAGGTCTATCAGGTCTATCAGGTCTCATCAGGTCTATCAGGTCTATCAGGTCTATCAGGTCTCATCAGGTCTATCAGGTCTCATCAGGTCTATCAGGTCTATCAGGTCTCATCAGGTCTCATCAGGTCTATCAGGTCTATCAGGTCTATCAGGTCTCATCAGGTCTCATCAGATCTATCAGGTCTCATCAGGTCTATCAGGTCTATCAGGTCTATCAGGTCTCATCAGGTCTATCAGGTCTATCAGGTCTCATCAGGTCTATCAGGTCTATCAGGTCTATCAGGTCTATCAGGTCTCATCAGGTCTATCAGGTCTATCAGGTCTCATCAGGTCTATCAGGTCTATCAGGTCTCATCAGGTCTCTTCAGGTCTATCAGGTCTATCAGGTCTATCAGGTCTATCAGGTCTCATCAGGTCTCTTCAGGTCTATCAGGTCTCATCAGGTCTATCAGGTCTCATCAGGTCTCTTCAGGTCTATCAGGTCTCATCAGGTCTATCAAGTCTCATCAGATCTATCAGGTCTCTTCAGGTCTCATCAGGTCTATCAGGTCTCATCAGGTCTATCAGGTCTATCAGGTCTCATCAGGTCTCATCAGGTCTATCAGGTCTCATCAGGTCTCTTCAGGTCTCATCAGGTCTATCAGGTCTCATCAGGTCTCATCAGGTCTCATCAGGTCTCATCAGGTCTCTTCAGGTCTATCAGGTCTCATCAGGTCTATCAGGTCTCATCAGATCTATCAGGTCTCTTCAGGTCTCATCAGGTCTCATCAGGTCTATCAGGTCTCATCAGGTCTATCAGGTCTATCAGGTCTCATCAGGTCTCATCAGGTCTCATCAGGTCTATCAGGTCTCATCAGGTCTCTTCAGGTCTCATCAGGTCTACCAGGTCTCATCAGGTCTCATCAGGTCTCATCAGGTCTCATCAGGTCTCATCAGGTCTATCAGGTCTCATCAGGACCTTCCCCAAACTGTTTCCACAATGTTCGAAGCCTAGAACTGTCCAAAATGACTTGGTAAGATGAAGTGTTAAGAATCCCCTTCACTTGAGTGGCCTAGGCCAACCCCAGAAAAACTTCCCATAGCATTATCCCTCCTCCACCAAACGTTACAGTTCGCACAATGCAGTCAGGCAGGTAACGTTCTCCTGGCATTCGCCAAACCCAGACTTGTCTATCAAACTTCCAGATAGAGAAGTGTGATTGGTCACTCCACAGAACACGTTTCCACTGCTCCAGAGTCCAGTGGCCGCGTGCTTTACACCACTCCATCCGTGATGATCATAAACAAGTTCATTGAGGAATACCTGCAATTTTGAATTGTTAAAGTATTTCGTTGCAAAGATATTTACAATTAAAACTCACTCGGGTCACTTTTGACCCATGTTGTGTATCAAATGGTTAAAAACGTAAATAACGTAAGTAATTATTACATTTAAACAACAGAAATGGACATAATATGTGTTACATTACATTTTAATGTCTTTGCATATAATTTAGTTTCTTAAAAAAGACATAAAACATTGAATACGTTTTAATTTCTTCCTTTATTTAATCATTTAGTCACAAAACAAACACAACACGTGTTGACAAATACACAAGATACACACCATGACATCTCTCTTACATTAAAATACTTATCATTTTGATTTAAAAGGCACATTTTTTACTTATTATCCCATTGATTTGACCCATGAAGGTACTGGCTGTAAAGAAACATAACATCAGAAACATCTCATAATAACCTGTAGTATATTTAGTTATATTTATATGTGTAAAGTAGAGGAACAGACATGCAGCCGCTGAGAAACACCTGTCTGTACTGTGAACCACCAGGGGGCGCCACTACACCAACAACCTGTCTGTACTGTGAACCACCAGGGGGCGCCACTACACCAACAACCTGTCTGCACTGTGAACCACCAGGGGGCGCCACTACACCAACAACCTGTCTGCACTGTGAACCACCAGGGGGCGCCACTACACCAACAACCTGTCTGTACTGTGAACCACCAGGGGGGGCGCCACTACACCAACAACCTGTTTGTACTGTGATCCACCAGGGGGCGCCACTACACCAACAACCTGTCTGCACTGTGAACCACCAGGGGGCGCCACTACACCAACAACCTGTTTGTACTGTGATCCACCAGGGGGCGCCACTACACCAACAACCTGTCTGCACTGTGAACCACCAGGGGGCGCCACTACACGAACAACCTGTCTGCACTGTGAACCACCAGGAGGCGCCACTACACCAACAACCTGTCTGCACTGTGAACCACCAGGGGGCGCCACTACACCAACAACCTGTTTGTACTGTGAACCACCAGGGGGCGCCACTGCACCAACAACCTGTTTGTACTGTGAACCACCAGGGGGCGCCACTACACCAACAACCTGTTTGTACTGTGATCCACCAGGGGGCGCCACTACACCAACAACCTGTCTGCACTGTGAACCACCAGGGGGCGCCACTACACCAACAACCTATCTGCACTGTGAACCACCAGGGGGCGCCACTACACGAACAATATGTCTGCACTGTGAACCACCAGGGGGCGCCACTACACCAACAACCTGTCTGCACTGTGAACCACCAGGGGGCGCCACTACACCAACAACCTATCTGCACTGTGAACCACCAGGGGGCGCTACTACACCAACAATCTGTCTGTGAACATTACCTGGTGAATAAAACTGTAATATTTACATGTATTTAATAATACTCAGATACTGTGGGGAATGATAATATATATAAATACACATGCATCATTCACATATCACACTGTGGAGAAAATAATACATTTAATTGAATATAAAGGAATTTTTTTGTCTTTTAAAACAACATTTAAATTGTTAAAATTCTAAAAAATAATGTGTATATGATAGTTGTGAAAAATGTAATTGAGTAAAGGTGGAAAATAATATTAATATATATTATATGGCAGTTTTTTTTGTACTTAAAGAAGAAGTAAGAAGGCTTCACGTCCATTCAACCAATCACACGCCTCCTCAGAAGGTGTGGGCGGGACCAACAGGCCAGGTGGCCCCGCCCACTCGGGTGTGATTGGGCGGCTGCATGAGGCTCTCGCTGCTGATTGGTCCGTGTAGATTGGTGCAGGGAGAGTGGGCGGGGCTTAGCTCATTGCATCCGACCGCCCACAGACAGGGAAACTGACTGAACACAAACACAGTTATTATTACATATTAATTCATGATTTATTAATTAATATAATGAATACAGTGCCTCACCTGGAGCCGTGAGGGGGGGGGCTGTGAGGAGGAGGGACAGGAAGTGGAGGAGGGACGAGGGGCGGGGCTACTCCATCCGTCTGATAACACCTGAACACCTTCAGACAAACACACTGACACACAGGTATAACATTACATCATCATATTAATACACACACACATCATATTAATATACACACATACACACACACACACACACGCACACACACACACACACGCGCACACACACACACACACACACACAGGTGTACCTGAGGAGTGTGTGCGGTGCTGCAGGTAGGCGGGCGGGTAAGGTGTGTGTCTCCCGGGGTAACCGTGGTGTTTGTAACCGTGGTGATGGTGTGATGTCACGTAAGGGAAAGCTCCGCCTCCTGCAGGGGGGCACAGAGACCAGCCTGACACACAAACACACACACATTAGTATTACAGTATATATTTAGTGTATAAAGGAGGCGTATTGTGTGTGAGTGATGAAGGTGTTTGACTGACAGGGCTGGATCCCAACCAGACTCTCCGGGGTCTCCATTAAGCCCCGCCCCCCCGGGTTCCTGAGGTGGAGAAAACAAACGCCGTCACAATAACACCAGGACTTTCTGAAATATAAATACATTTAAAACTGTGTTAGTAGCACTTGTCGGAGTGGCTGTGGCCTGAAATCCCAAAATGTGCATGTTTTAATTATTTATTCAAGTTTGGTTTCAAGGTTCAAGGTTCAAGGTTCTTTATTGTCAATCTGACATAGCTACAGAGTAATTATGCAGTTGAAAATCTTATGTCACAGGCTTCTCCAACAATGCAACATAATAACATAATAACAATAAGAGCAAGAGCAATACAAAAATAATAATAGTTATAAAAATGAAATAAAGTTATGATGTGGAATAGTGCAGTATGAGTCTATATACAAGTTATTGGAATGATATATATATATTAGGTATTAGATACATACTACTGAGTAGCAGATGAATGTTTGATGTTGTTTCAACAGTTCAATTGTTTAACAGTCTCACTGCCCGCGGGAAGAAACTGTCTCCGAATCTTCTTGTCCTTGCCAGGATGCTGCGGTAACGTCTGCCAGACGGCAACAGAAAGAACAGTTTGTGGCTGGGGTGATGGGGGTCTTTGATAATCCGTAGTGATTTCTTCCTGAGCCGCTGGGAGTAAAGGTCCTCCATGGATGGCAGCTCCGTCCTGGTGATGTGCTGTGCAGTTTTCACCACCCTCTGTAAAGCCTTACGATCGAGGTCGGTGCAGCTGCCGTACCAGGCCGTCATGCTGCCAGTGAGGATACTCTCTATCGTGCACCTGTAGAAGTTGCAGAGTATCCTGGAATCCATTTTGAACCTCCTCAGCCTGCGGAGGAAGAAGAGCCGCTGTCGAGCTTTCTTGGTGATGGTGGTGGTGTGAAGAGACCATGTCAGGTCCTCAGTGATGTGGACCCCAAGGAACCTGAAGCTTTTGACTCTCTCCACCGTAGTCCCATTGATGGCGATGGGGGCGTGTCCCTCTCCCTGCTGCTTCCTGTAGTCCACAATCAGCTCCTTTGTTTTGCTGATGTTGAGATGGAGGTTGTTCTCCTGGCACCAAGATGTCAGGTTTTCGACCTCCTCTCTGTATGCCGTCTCGTCATCGTCTGTGATCTGGCCGATGACGGTCGTGTCATCAGCAAACTTCACGATGGTGTTGGAGCTGTGTGTGGCCACGCAGTCGTGGGTGAACAGGGAGTAGAGGAGAGGGCTGAGCACGCAGCCTTGAGGGGCACCGGTGTTGAGAATCAGGGTGGAGGATGTGATGTTTCCCACCCGCACTGCCTGGGGTCTGCCCGTCAGGAAGTTCAGGATCCAGTCACAGAGGGCGCTGTTGAGTCCGAGGTCTCTGAGCTTGATGGCCAGCTTGGAGGGCACAATGGTGTTGAATGCTGAACTGTAGTCAATGAACAGCATTCTCACATATGTGTTCCTGTTCTTCGGGTCCAGGTGTGAGAGGGCAGTGTGGAGGGTGAGGGCTATGGCGTCGTCTGTGGACCTGTTTGCTCTGTAGGCAAACTGCAGGGGGTCCAGAGATTCAGGGAGGGAGGAGGTGATGAATAATTTGACTAACCGCTCAAAGCACTTCATTATGATGGAGGTGAGTGCTACTGGGCGGTAGTCGTTGGGGCAGGTGATGATTGTCTTTTTGGGGACAGGAACGATGGTGGAGTGTTTAAAACATGTGGGGACTACAGACTGCAGCAGGGACCTGTTGAAGATGTCTGTGAACACCTCTGCCAGCTGAACTGCACACACCCTGAGAACACGGCCAGGGATGCCATCAGGTCCAGGAGCCTTGTGTGGGTTAACCCTTTTAAAGGATTTACACACATCTGCCCTATTTAAAACAAAAGGGCAGTGTAGCTCCTGGTCCCTCTGTACCTCCACAGCCTGGCTGCTCTCAAAGCGTGCAAAAAAACTGTTTAGCTCATCTGGGAGAGATGCGCACGCAGACACTCCCGCAGCACCCCCCGCTGCTCCTTTGTAGTCAGTCATTGTCCTTAGTCCCGCCCACATATTCCTAGTGTTACAGCCTTTGAAGTCAGATTCCACCTTCTCTTTGTACTGTCTCTTTGCATTTTTTATTGCTCTCCGGAGATCATACCTAGACTTCCTGTACTCCTCCAAATCTCCCGCTGTGTGCGCGAGAGTGCGCGCTTTCAGTTTGCCGCGCACCTCACCGTTTACCCAGGGCTTTTGATTTGGGAATGTCCGTACAGAAACCTTCGGTACCACGTCATCGATGCATTTCCCAATGTAGCAGATGACAGTGTCCGTGTGTGTGTTGATGTTATTGTCCTCAAAACACACTCCAATCCGTAGATGCAAAGCAATCCTGCAGTGCTGAATCTGACTCCTCGCTCCATCGTTGTACTGTCCTTGTTATCGGTCTGTCCCTTTAAGTTTCTGCTTGTAAGCAGGCAACAACAGTTTTAATATCATTGCATGGTTTTTTACTTGTGTGCTTTTTAATGGAGTGATTATTGCATGATTTTACCTGTGAAGCTTGTTTATTTCTTGGGATTGACATTTATTGGCATTATTGAAACCGGCTGCGTCTGACTGGACAAACCCCCCATGGCGCATCATTGGCCGATAGTGAACGGTATTTTGCTTTTAAGCAATCAGACACAGCTGAGCAGGAGAGGAAAACAGACAGGAAGAGGTGCAAGGAGAAGGACGAACGAGAAAACGGAGGAACGGAGAAACGAAGGACGAGAAAGGAAAGCGGAAACCAGGAAGCAGAGCAGAGGAAAGACGGCAGAGACGCTGGGAGCAATCGGACCGGGGGAGATCACATACAACGCTTGAAAACAGCAAAGTAAAGGGAAGTCACCCGGTGTGGTGTTCTTGCTGTTGAGTGTCTGCGCCACTGAGGGCTCTCTCTCTCTCTCACCCCGAGTATAATAAATTACCTAAAATCTGTCCTGTGGTCCTCTATTCTTTGACGGTGGAAATGAGTTGCTGGTATATAAAAAGGAACCTCACACTAGCGTGCGACACACTCACCTCTCTTTGGCGTCGAGGAAAGCTTTAGCGAACGGGTTATATTTGATCTTCAGAGCCGTGATCTGCACACACACACACACACACACACACACACACACACACACATAATGAATATAACCTGTGTATAGTTAAAGTTTTAGTACATTAGTGTGTGTACTAGTACCTCCTCGTTCTGGTAGGCGGTGACGGCGATGAACTGCGTCTCTCTGAAGGAAACATTGGAGACGAGACGATGAAGAGAGCCGACGCACACGATGTGGAGCTGAGGCTCGTACTTATGGAGAGAGTTCAGCATCATCTGTGTACAAATACACATTATATACATATATTACGTAATTGTATCTTACAAAACTTGCGGTTAGGTAACATTATGTTACGTTATTTTACATAACTTTACGTTACTTTATATTAGGTTGCATGTTGTTACTTTACGTTACTTAACGCTACGTTACGTAACATTACTTCACATTGTTTCTTCTCCTTAGTGCATGGTTATTAGTCACATGACATCATGACAGCTAATGACAGATCAAGGTATTTAAACGCCTTCTGAACTGTACGATATATAAACATATTGATATATAAACATATTGATATATAAACATATTGATATATAAACATCCATCCATCTTCTCCCTCTTCTCCGTGGTCGGGTCACGGAGGTATCAGTTCCAGCAGAGAGCCCCAAACGTTCCTTTCCCCTCATCAACCAGCTCTGACTGGGGGGTCCCAAGGCGCTCCCAGGCCAGCAAAGAGATATAATCCCTCCACCTGGTCCTAGGTCTACCCCTCGGTCTCCTCCCTGCTGGACGTGCCTGGAACACCTCCCTAGGGAGGCGCCCAGGTGGCATCCTTACTAGGTGCCCAAACCACCTCAACTGGCTCCTTTTGACGCGAAGGAGGAGCGGTTCAACTCCGAGTCCCTCCCGGATGACTGAACTTCTCACCTTATCCCTAAGGGAGACGCCAGCCACCCTGCGGAGAAAACCCATCTCGGCCGCTTGTATCCGCAATCTCGTTCTTTGGGTCATGACCCATCCTTCATGACCATAGGTGAGGGTAGGAACGAAGATGGCCCGGTAGACAGAGTGCTTTGCCTTCTGGCTCAGCTCTCTTTTCGTCACAACGGTGCGGTAAAGCGACTGCAGTACCGCTCCCTCTGCTCCGATTCTCCGGCCCATCTCACGCTCCCTTGTTCCTTCACTCGAGAACAAGACCCCGAGATACTTGAACTCCTTCACTTGGGGTAAGGACTCATTCCCTACTTGGAGTGGACAGTCCATCGGTTTCCTGCTGAGAACCATGGCCTCAGATTTGGAGGTGCTGATCCTCATCCCAGCCGCTTCACACTCGGTTGCGAACCGATCCAGTGAGTGCTGAAGGTCGCAGACCGATGAAGCCATTAGAACCACATCATCTGCAAAAAGCAGTGGTGCAATCCTTAGTCCACCGAACTGCAGACCCCCTCCCCCATGACTACGCCTCAAAATCCTATCCATGTATATTACAAACAGGATTGGTGACAAAGCGCAGCCCTGGCGTAGGCCAACCCTCACCTGAAATGGGTCCGACTTACTGCCGAGGACCCGGACACAGCTCTCGCTTTGGGAGTACAGAGATTGGATGGCCCTGAGTAGAGACCCCCTCACCCCATACTCCTGCAGCACCTCCCACAGTAACTCCCTGGGAACTCGGTCATACGCCTTCTCCAAGTCTACAAAACACATGTAGACCAGATAAGCATACTCCCAGGCCCCCTTCAGGATCCTGGGAGAGTAAAAAGTTGATCCGTTGTCCCACGTCCAGGACGGAATCCGCATTGTTCCTCCTCAATCTGAGGTTCGACAATCGGCCTGACCCTCCTTTCGAGTACCTTAGAGTAAACTTTCCCGGAAAGGCTGAGTAGTGTGATGCCTCTGTAATTGGCACACACCCTCTGATCCCCCTTTTTGAAAAGGGGAACCACCACCCCGGTCTGCCACTCCTTCGGTACTGTTTCCGTCTTCCACGCAACGTTGATGAGACGTGTCAACCATGACAGTCCCTCAACACCCAGAGTCTTCAGCATTTCTGGGCGGATCTCATCCACCCCCGGGGCTTTGCCACTGTGGAGTTGTCTGACGACCTCAGTGACCTCCCCCCGGGAGATTGGTGTTGATCCCCCGTCATACTCCAGCTCTGCCTCTACCATAGAGGGCGGAGTTGTCGGGTTCAGGAGTTCCTCAAAGTGTTCCTTCCAACGCCCTAACACTCCATCAGTTGAGGTCAACAGCGTCCCATCCTTACTGTACACAGCTTGGATGGTTCCCTGCTTCCCCCTCCTGAGGTGTCGGACAGTTTTCCAGAACAACTTTGATGCCGCCCGAAAGTCCTTTTCCATGGCTTCTCCGAACTTCTCCCACACCCGCTGCTTTGCCTCGGCCACGGCTGAGGCTGCTGCCCTTCGGGCCTGTCGGTACCTTGCAACTGCCTCGAGAGTCCCCCGGGATAACAAATCCCTGAAGGCCTCCTTCTTCAGTCGGACGGCTTCCCTGACCACCGGTGTCCACCAGGAGGTTCGAGGGTTACCGCCCCTTGAGGCACCTAAGACCTTGAGACCACAGCTCCCCGCCGCGGCTTCGGCAATAGAGGCTTTGAACACCACCCACTCTGGTTCAATGTCCCTAACCTCCACAGGAATGCCCGAAAAGCTCAGCCGGAGGTGTGAGTTGAAGGCCTCCTGAACTTGGGCCTCCTCCAGACGTTCCCAGTTCACCCGCACTACACGTTTGGTCTGTCCAGAGGCTTCCCCCGCCACTCGACCCAACTCACCACCAGATGGTGATCAGTTGACAACTCCGCCCCTCTCTTTACCCGAGTGTCCAAAACATACGGCCTCAGGTCCGATGATACGATAACGAAATCGATCATGGACCTTCTGCCTAGGGTGCTCTGGTACCACGTACACTTATGAGCATCCTTATGTTCGAACATGGTGTTTGTTATGGCCAATCCATGACTAGCACAGAAGTCCAGTAACAAACCACCACTCCGGTTCAGATCAGGGGGGCCGTTCCTCCCAATCACGCCCCTCCAAGTGTCTCCATCATTGCCCACATGTGCGTTGAAGTCTCCCAGCAAGATTAAGGAGTCCCCTTCAGGAGCCCCATACAGAACTCTTTCCAGGGTCTCCAAGAAGGCCGTATACTCTGAACTGCTGTTTGGTGCATAAGCACACACAACAGTCAGAGTTTCCCCCCCCATAACCCGCAGGCGTAGGGAGGCGACCCTCTCGTCCACTGGGGTAAACTCCAACAAAGAAGCACCCAACCGGGGGCTTGTGAGTATCCCCACACCCACCCGGCGCCTCATACCTTGGGCAACTCCGGAGAAGAAGAGAGTCCAACCCCTATCCAGAAGTAAGGTTCAAGAGGCGACGCTGTGCGTAGAGGTGAGCCCAACCAGATCCAACTGGTAACGCTCCACCTCCCGCACAAGCTCCGGCTCCTTCCCCCCCAGAGAGGTGCGGTTCCACGTCCCCAAAGCCAGCTTCTGTCGCCCGGGTCTGGTCCGTCGAGACCCTCTGCTTTCACTGCCACCCTTCTGGCAGCGCACCCGACCCCATCGCTGTTTCCCGTAGGTGGTGGGCCCGCGGGACGGAGAAGCGGAGGTGTTGCCCACGTTGCCTTTCCAGACACTCGCCGACGAGTCCTCCTTCTGGGCCTGGCTCCAGAAGGGGACCCCGGGCTTCCTCCGGGCCGGGTATCCTCACTTCCTGTGTCGTCTTTCATGAGGTCTTTTGAACCAATTTTAGTCTGGCCCCTTGCCTGAGACCAATTTGCCCTGGGAGACCCTACCAGGAACACAAGGTTCCAGACAACACAGCCCCCAGGTTCATCAGGGCACACAAACCTCTCTACCACGGTAAGGTGCTGGTTCTTCAGAAATTTATAAACATATTGATATATAAACATATTGATCTATAACATATTGATCTATAACATATTGATATATAAACATATTGATATATAAACATATTGATATATAAACATATTGATATATTGATATATAAACATATTGATCTATAACATATTGATCTATAACATATTGATATATAACATATTGATCTATAACATATTGATATATTGATATATAAACATATTGATATATAAACATATTGATATATAAACATATTGATCTATAACATATTGATCTATAACATATTGATATATTGATATATAAACATATTGATATATAAACATATTGATCTATAACATATTGATCTATAACATATTGATATATTGATATATAAACATATTGATATATAACATATTGATATATTGATATATAAACATATTGATCTATAACATATTGATCTATAACATATTGATATATTGATATATAAACATATTGATATATAACATATTGATATATTGATATATAAACATATTGATATATAAACATATTGATCTATAACATATTGATATGTTGATATATAAACATATTGATATATAAACATATTGATCTATAACATATTGATCTATAACATATTGATATATTGATATATAAACATATTGATATATAAACATATTGATATATAAACATATTGATCTATAACATATTGATCTATAACATATTGATATATTGATATATAAACATATTGATATATAAACATATTGATCTATAACATATTGATCTATAACATATTGATATATTGATATATAAACATATTGATATATAAACATATTGATCTATAACATATTGATATATTGATATATAAACATATTGATATATAAACATATTGATCTATAACATATTGATCTATAACATATTGATATATTGATATATAAACATATTGATATATAACATATTGATATATTGATATATAAACATATTGATATATAAACATATTGATCTATAACATATTGATCTATAACATATTGATATATTGATATATAAACATATTGATATATAAACATATTGATCTATAACATATTGATCTATAACATATTGATATATTGATATATAACATATTGATATATAAACATATTGATATATAAACATATTGATATATAACATATTGATATATTGATATATAAACATATTGATATATAAACATATTGATCCATAACATATTGATCTATAACATATTGATATATTGATATATAACATATTGATATATAAACATATTGATATATAAACATATTGATATAACATATTGATATATAACATATTGATATATAAACATATTGATATATAAACATATTGATATATAACATATTGATATATTGATATATAACATATTGATATATATAAACATATTGATATATAAACATATTGATATATAAACATATTGATATATAACATATTGATATATTGATATATAAACATATTGATATATAAACATATTGATATATAACATATTGATATATTGATATATAACATATTGATATATAAACATATTGATATATAAACATATTGATATATAAACATATTGATATATAACATATTGATATATAACATATTGATATATAAACATATTGATATATAACATATTTATATATTGATATATAACATATTGATATATTGATATATAACATATTGATATATTGATATATAACATATTGATATATAAACATATTGATCTATAACATATTGATATATTGATATATAAACATATTGATATATAAACATATTGATCTATAACATATTGATCTATAACATATTGATATATTGATATATAAACATATTGATATATAACATATTGATATATTGATATATAAACATATTGATATATAAACATATTGATCTATAACATATTGATCTATAACATATTGATATATTGATATATAACATATTGATATATTGATATATAAACATATTGATATATAAACATATTGATATATAACATATTGATATATTGATATATAAACATATTGATATATAAACATATTGATATATAAACATATTGATATATAACATATTGATATATTGATATATAAACATATTGATATATAAACATATTGATCTATAACATATTGATCTATAACATATTGATATATTGATATATAACATATTGATATATAAACATATTGATATATAAACATATTGATATATAACATATTGATATATAAACATATTGATATATAAACATATTGATATATAAACATATTGATATATAACATATTGATATATTGATATATAACATATTGATATATAAACATATTGATATATAAACATATTGATATATAAACATATTGATATATAACATATTGATATATTGATATATAAACATATTGATATATAAACATATTGATATATAACATATTGATATATTGATATATAACATATTGATATATAAACATATTGATATATAAACATATTGATATATAAACATATTGATATATAAACATATTGATATATAACATATTGATATATTGATATATAACATATTGATATATAAACATATTGATATATAACATATTGATATATTGATATATAACATATTGATATATTGATATATAACATATTGATATATAAACATATTGATATATAACATATTGATATATAACATATTGATATATAAACATATTGATATATAACATATTGATATATAACATATTGATATATAAACATATTGATATATAACATATTGATATATAAGATATTGATCTATAACATATTGATATATAAACATATTGATATATAAACATATTGATATATAAACATATTGATATATAACATATTGATATATAAACATATTGATATATAAACATATTGATATATAACATATTGATATATAACATATTGATATATAAACATATTGATATATAAACATATTGATATATAACATATTGATATAAAAAAATATTGATATATAACATATTGATATATTGATATATAACATATTGATATATAAACATATTGATATATAACATATTGATATATAACATATTGATATATAAACATATTGATATATAACATATTGATATATAACATATTGATATATAAACATATTGATATATAAAATATTGATATATAGATATTGATCTATAACATATTGATATATAAACATATTGATATATAAACATATTGATTATAAACATATTGATATATAACATATTGAATATATAACATATTGATATATAAACATATTGATATATAAACATATTGATATATAACATATTGATATATAAACATATTGATATATAAACATATTGATATATAACATATTGATATAAAAAAATATTGATATATAACATATTGATATATAAACATATTGATATATAAACATATTGATATATAACATATTGATATATTGATATGTAAACATATTGATATATAAACATATTGATATATAACATATTGATATATTGATATATAACATATTGATATATAAACATATTGATATATAAACATATTGATATATAAACATATTGATATATAACATATTGATATATTGATATATAAACATATTGATATATAAACATATTGATATATAACATATTTGATATTGATATATAACATATTGATATTAAACAAATCTGATATATAAAACATATTGATATATAAACATATGATATATAAACATATTGATATATAAACATATTGATATATACCATATGGATATATTGATATATAACATATTGATATATAACATATTGATATATAACATATTGATATAGTGATATATAACATAGTGATATATTGATATATAACATATGATATATAAACATATTGATATATAACATATTGATATATAACATATTGATAATATAAAACATATTGATTGATATTAAACATATTGATATATAACATATATGATCTATAACATATTGATCTATAACATATTGATATATAAACATATTGATATATAAACATATTGATATATAAACATATTGATATATCAATATGTTATAGATATATAAACATATTGATATATAAACATATTGATATATAACATATTGATATATAACATATTGATATATAAACATATTGATATATAAACATATTTATATATAACATATTGATATAAAAAAATATTGATATATAACATATTGATATATAACATATTGATATATAAACATATTGATATATAAACATATTGATATATAACATATTGATATATTGATATGTAAACATATTGATATATAAACATATTGATATATAACATATTGATATAAAAAAATATTGATATATAACATATTGATATATAAACATATTGATATATAAACATATTGATATATAACATATTGATATATAACATATTGATATATTGATATGTAAAACATATTGATATATAACATATTGATCTATAACATATTGATCTATAACATATTGATATTTGATATATAACATATTGATATATAAACATATTGATATATAAACATATTGATATATAACATATTGATATATAACATATTGATATATAAACATATTGATATATAAACATATTGATATATAACATATTGATATAAAAAAATATTGATATATAACATATTGATATATAAACATATTGATATATAACATATTGATATATAAACATATTGATATATAACATATTGATATATGATATATAACATATTGATATAAAACATATTGATATATAAACATATGATATATAACATATTTATATATAACATATTGATATAAACATATTGATATATAACATATTGATATATAACATATTGATATATAACATATTGATATATAACATATTGATATATAAACATATTGATCTATAACATATTGATATATAAACATATTGATATATAAACATATTGATATATAACATATTGATATATAAACATATTGATATATAAACATATTGATATATAAACATATTGATCTATAACATATTGATCTATAACATATTGATATATTGATATATAAACATATTGATATATAACATATTGATATATAAACATATTGATATATAACATATTGATATATAAACATATTGATCTATAACATATTGATCTATAACATATTGATATATTGATATATAACATATTGATATATAAACATATTGATATATAAACATATTGATATATAACATATTGATATATTGATATATAAACATATTGATATATAAACATATTGATATATAACATATTGATATATTGATATATAACATATTGATATATAAACATATTGATATATAACATATTGATATATTGATATATAACATATTGATATATTGATATATAACATATTGATATATAAACATATTGATATATAACATATTGATATATAACATATTGATATATAACATATTGATATATAACATATTGATATATAAACATATTGATATACATATTGATATATAAGATATTGATCTATAACATATTGATATATAAAACATATTGATATATAACATATTGATATATAACATATTGATATATAACATATTGATATATAAACATATTGATATATAAACATATTGATATATAAACATATTGATATATAAACATATTGATATATAACATATTGATATATAAACATATTGATATATAACATATTGATATATAAACATATTGATATATAAACATATTGATATATAACATATTGATATATTGATATGTAAACATATTGATATATAAACATATTGATCTATAACATATTGATCTATAACATATTGATATATTGATATATAAACATATTGATATATAACATATTGATATATAAACATATTGATATATAACATATTGATATATAACATATTGATATATAAACATATTGATATATAAACATATTGATATATAAACATATTGATATAACATATTGATATTGATATATAACATATTGATATATAACATATTGATATATAACATATTGATATATAAACATATTGATATATTAACATATTGATATATAACATATTGATATATAAACATATTGATATATAACATATTGATATATAACATATTGATATATAACATATTGATATATAACATATTGATATATAAACATATTGATATATAACATATTGATATATAACATATTGATATATAAACATATTGATATATAACATATTGATATATAACATATTGATATATAAACATATTGATATATAAACATATTGATATATAAACATATTGATATATAACATATTGATATATTGATATATAACATATTGATATATAAACATATTGATATATAACTGATATATAAACATATTGATATATAACATATTGATATATAACATATTGATATATAACATATTGATATATTGATATATAACATATTGATATATAAACATATTGATATATAACTGATATATAAACATATTGATATATAAACATATTGATATATAACATATTGATAAAGGTGAATCTGTGGCAGAATGATTAAAATGGCTGCTCCGTGATGCAGTTGATAAAGTTTGGAGTTTGCAGAGTGTGTGTCGATGAATGGAAACAGGTGTGTGTTGTTTGTTTTCAGGAGAGTTCGTGGAGAGGAGCCATCTTTGTCTCCGGCCCAAAAAACTCTTTTATCCCCCCCACTAACGAGGCCAATTAACCAATCCCAGCTCTGCACACAAAAACAAACTGTTTGCTATTCAGATTGAGAGGCTGGCTGACCCCGAGTGTGTGTGTGTGTGTGTGTGTGTGTGTGTGTGTGTGTGTGTGTGTGTGTGTGTGTGTGTGTGTGTGTGGATATAGTTTACCTCTCATCCATCTGAAGCATGATGGGTAAATTAATTTCCCGGTAAAAAACATAATTACCATAATGTACAAATAAGCTGAGCAATTATTTCATTATGGCCGCGCTCTCTGTTCAGCTGCATATGTTGTGTGTGTGTGTGTGTGTGTGTGTGTGTGTGTGTGTGTGTGTGTGTGTGTGTGTGTGTGTGTGTGAGTGTTATATTGGGTAAATATAAACAACGCTATTGCCAATTTTTCTAGTGCGTGTGTTAGTATGTGTGTGTGTGTGTGTGTGTGTGTGTGAGGGCCTCTCGACAGGAAGTGCATTAAACCGCCGCCGGCCAATTAAAGAGCTGTTTATACCGTTCCCGTGGTTACGAGGGGGCGAGCAGGTGAAGAGGAAGGAGAGAGAGACTGGAGTGGTTAATTAGAGAGGGGGGGGGGGGGGACAGAAAGGAAATAACTCAAAGTAAGAAAAGAGCAAAAAAAGGAATTCATATACATTGAAATATAAACTTAAATATAAATTTAAATAAATTAAAACAATTAATTAAAATATAATAAAAATTCTAACTGGAAAATAAAATAAATTAAGATAAAAGCTCAACAAAAAGAAAGTTAATTAAAATTCCCCATTGGAGGAATAATTTAATTAAATTTCTAAAAGTTAAATAAAAATTAGAAAGTAACAAATTACATTTAAAATAAAAAAGTATTAATAAAAAAACTAAAAAACGTCCTCACCCCCCCCCCCTAACAGGTAAGTTACAATTGAATGTATTAAGACAAAACAAAGAAACGTTAAATTAAAGGGTCCTCACCTGCCCCCCCCCCGTTGACCTTGTTGGTGAGCTTGACCTTGTTGAAGGTCACGGCGCCCTTCATCCAATGCGCCCCAAAGTTGGGTGAGTCGGGGTGAACGTAGACCCCCCCCTGGCCGCGCCCCTCCGCCCGCCCCCGACACCCACTCCCGCGTTCACGAACTTCCAACGACAGCCGTCCACCGGACGAAGTCCAGAAGAACAGAGTACATGGAGCGGGGGTCCAGACCTGAGACGCTGACCCTGAGCACCGGGAACATCCGCCTGGCAACAGAGAGGAGACATTCCATATATTATATAAATAACTGTTTATAACAAACCTGGCTGAAAACTTTCATCCATAACTTTTAAAATGTCTGTCCTAAAATATGATTTTTAGGTCTTAATATTACTATTTATATAAGTATAGTAACTCCAGCAGTGAATAATATAATATACGAAGCAGAACACATTTTGAAGGGCTTCATTGAAGTGGTTACTAAATAAACTGTGAATATAAAACAGGCCGTGCATCAGAAACAGCTGAAGAGGCGACACACAGACACAACACACACACAACACACAGACACACACACACACCACACAACACACACACACACACACACACACACAACACACACCACACACACACACCAACACACACAACACACACACACACCACACACACACACCACAGCACACACACACACACTAATGAATACCCTGTAATAGGGTCAGTGATCAGGAGTCAGCTCCAACACACCGAGCGATGTCAGAGTTCCTGTTTATCTACCAAATATCCAGAAAACTAAAAAGTGCATCAGTTACACAACCTGACACACACACACACACACACACACACACACACACACACACACACACACCACACACACACACACACACACACACACAACCACACACACACACAACCGAGCGTTACTGACCATCCAAACTCTGTTTCATATATCCAGGTGTTTAAAAGAAAGACTAGTATATCCTGTTTTGAAATTCCGAATGGACTGAATGTTTTCAAAGCCAACCCTGGGACTTACATTGACCCTGAGATGGACTAAAGACTCACTACTGGACCCCAGGAACAACCTTAACACTAACAAAGACCTCAGACATATCAAGGACCCTCGGGACAAACATCCCTTGGGCAAACCAAAGGACAACGACTCTCAGACTTACTACGACCCAGGAAAGACAACGACCATCAAGCTACAACATTACAACCCCCTTGGATGGGACCCTCAGACAGAGAATCAACCCTCAACCTTAAAGAGACCATCAGACCATCAGGTGGACTAATGACTCTCTGACTTACGAGGACCCTTGGAAAGACAACGACAAGTCCCTCAGTGTGGACCATACTTTTGGCGGACAAAGACTCTCAGGTAGACTAACGACCCTCAGACATACCACGACCCTTGG
>NW_022987499.1:0-20694 GCF_902827165.1 Trematomus bernacchii | reverse complement strand
GTGTGTGTGTGTGTGTGTGTGTGTGTGTGTGTTACCGTGTGCGGTGGTGCAGAGGCAGGTTGTGTGTGTGTGTGTGTGTGTGTGTGTGTGTGTTACCGTGTGCGGTGGTGCAGAGGCAGGTGTGTGTGTGTGTGTGTGTGTGTGTGTGTGTTACCGTGTGCGGTGGTGCAGAGGCAGGTGTGTGTGCGTGGCTGAGGTTTGGTTCTCTGTCTCTCCAGGATGTGTTGAACCAGATCTTCGATGCTGAAATCCCCCGAGCCCAGAGAGCACTTCATACTGTGGACTGAATACTGCCAGTGAGTACTTATACACACTGTGAGTACTTATACATACTGTGGACTGAATACTGCCAGTGAGTACTTATACACACTGTGAGTACTTATACATACTGTGAGTACTTATACATACTGTGGACTGAATACTGCCAGTGAGTACTTATACATACTGTGAGTACTTATACATACTGTGGACTGAATACTGCCAGTGAGTACTTATACATACTGTGGACTGAATACTGCCAGTGAGTACTTATACATACTGTGAGTACTTATACATACTGTGGACGGAATACTGCCAGTGAGTACTTATACACACTGTGGACTGAATGCTGCCAGTGAGTACTTATACATACTGTGAGTACTTATACATACTGTGAGTACTTATACACACTGTGGACTGAATACTGCCAGTGAGTACTTATACATACTGTGGACTGAATACTGCCAGTGAGTACTTATACATACTGTGGACTGAATACTGCCAGTGAGTACTTATACATACTTTACAACAACACACACACGGACTAAACATGAGTTACATAAATACCTCAAATATATAGTACAAAGAATTACACAAATACTGCACTTTAGTACTTAAACATACTGAGATACTGCTTGTTAGTACAAGACAATACACAGATACTGCCCGTTAGTACTTTAAAATACTTAAAACTGACTGCTAGTATTATAAATACTACAAGTTAGTACTGTCAAATACTAAAAGTATACAATTAGTGCACCCTAGTATAAAGTACACAAACAAACAGCCTGGTAGACGTATAAAATATACTAAAATACTGCATGTGAACAGCAGAACAACAACAAAGTACCATATATATATATATAGCAGAAGTACTTGCAGTAAATGTATTAGTGCATGTAGTATGTGATGTATTTGTATACGCAGTATTAGTACGTACACATGGGTTTGAGCTGGCTCAGCAGCTCCTCTCTGCTCCACCTCAGGCTGTCGTGCCGCTCGCTAACAGCACACAGCAGCGGACTACATTTCCCAGAATCCTCCTGGGACGGCACATTCAGATAGTGGACCAGCACGATGTCGGGGTTCTGCCACACACACACACACAGTGAGAGAGAGTGTGAGTGTGTGTGTGTGTGTGTGTGTGTGTGTGTGTGTGTGTGTGTGTGTGTGTGTGTGTGTGTGTGTGTGTGTGTGTGTGTGTGTGTGTGTGTGTGTGTGTGTGTGTGTGTGTGTGTGTGTGTGTGTGTACCTGCAGCAGCCAGTAGCATCGTCTGTGGAATGTTGGCACGATGGAGGAATGGACGTAGCAGCCGTACAGGCACTGAAACACACAGACAGTAAATAAATAAATAAATGATTAAAAATGTGCAGGAATATTGATAACAACAACAACAACAACAACAACAACAACAGTACCTCAGTGCCCTGAGGCCTCTGTACGACGAAGCCGGATTTTCGCTTAGCGGGTTAACTTCAGGTAAACTCTGGGTTTCCTACGACGCTGGTTCTCTTCTTAGCGGGCTAGATCTCCATGGCAACTGATGCTGAGCGGCTAACCAGAGGGGTATACTACGAAGCCAGAGGCCTGTACTACGAAGCCAGAGGCCTGTACTACGAAGCCAGAGGCCTGTACTACGAAGCCAGAGGCCTGTACTACGAAGCCAGGGGCCTGTACTACGAAGCCAGAGGCCTGTACTACGAAGCCAGAGGCCTGTACTACGAAGCCAGAGGCCTGTACTACGAAGCCAGAGGCCTGTACTACGAAGCCAGAGGCCTGTACTACGAAGCCAGAGGCCTGTACTACGAAGCCAGAGGCCTGTACTACGAAGCCAGAGGCCTGTACTACGAAGCCAGGGGCCTGTACTACGAAGCCAGAGGCCTGTACTACGAAGCCAGGGGCCTGTACTACGAAGCCAGGGGCCTGTACTACGAAGCCAGAGGCCTGTACTACGAAGCCAGAGGCCTGTACTACGAAGCCTGAGGCCTGTACTACGAAGCCAGAGGCCTGTACTACGAAGCCTGAGGCCTGTACTACGAAGCCAGGGGCCTGTACTACGAAGCCAGGGGCCTGTACTACGAAGCCAGGGGCCTGTACTACGAAGCCAGAGGCCTGTACTACGAAGCCAGGGGCCTGTACTACGAAGCCAGAGGCCTGTACTACGAAGCCAGAGGCCTGTACTACGAAGCCAGAGGCCTGTACTACGAAGCCAGAGGCCTGTACTACGAAGCCAGAGGCCTGTACTACGAAGCCTGAGGCCTGTACTACGAAGCCTGAGGCCTGTACTACGAAGCCAGGGGCCTGTACTACGAAGCCAGGGGCCTGTACTACGAAGCCAGGGGCCTGTACTACGAAGCCAGGGGCCTGTACTACGAAGCCAGAGGCCTGTACTACGAAGCCTGAGGCCTGTACTACGAAGCCTGAGGCCTGTACTACGAAGCCTGAGGCCTGTACTACGAAGCCAGGGGCCTGTACTACGAAGCCAGGGGCCTGTACTACGAAGCCAGGGGCCTGTACTACGAAGCCAGGGGCCTGTACTACGAAGCCAGAGGCCTGTACTACGAAGCCAGGGGCCTGTACTACGAAGCCAGAGGCCTGTACTACGAAGCCAGAGGCCTGTACTACGAAGCCTGAGGCCTGTACTACGAAGCCTGAGGCCTGTACTACGAAGCTGGTTCAACCTAACCTGGATATGTTGGAGTTAGCCGGTTGGCCCAATCCAAAACATACGCGCTCTGGCTAAGCTGTACTACGACGCTGGTTATCAAGTGGATCGCTCAAGCCAGCCGTGTCCTATCTAGTTAGGTGCGCGTTCACATGAAAGGGGTGGTATCTGGAGCATTCGACCAATCACAAACATGGACAAGCGTACTGACAGCTAGGGCTGTGCAATTAATCGTATTTTAATCGCAATTACGATTTTGCACTGCCACAATTATGAAAACAACATAATCGAAAAAAACGATTATTTTGCTTTGCTAGGTTGTGACAGTGCACTGCAACACATTTGATCAAATGTATTTGTATTTATCATATTTATATATGTTTAGTAGCTTGTTGAAGTGCGCTCCAAAATATTTGTTGATCTTGTTTATTGGTATTTATTATTTTGATATTATTTATTTAAATGTAGATATAAATGTGGCATTTATTTTATTTATTTTTGTATTGGTTTTTCAGTTGAATTATACGCTCAGGGAAATCAACAGTTAAAAAGATACTGTTCAAATTATTATTTGTATTTTAAAGTTCAATGAATGGATGTTTTCAAACATGAATAATCGTATTTAATAATCGTGATATCAATTATTGACCAAAATAATCGTGATTATGATTTTTGCCATAATCGCACAGCCCTACTGACAGCGCAGCGTCATACTTCCTGAATGAAAAGTGAACTTTAATATTAGTCAAATATGAAGAAGTTAAACTTTAAACATCCATGACTTAAACACTTTATCCAGGATCAAAGCCACATAGCTGCACCTGCAAGGTGAGTACAGCTGGTAACAGAGAAAGTGTTTGAATGCGTACATTAACAGGTTTATGATATCACTGCCCCGTCCAAGACACGATCTGACTTTAATTACATTTGACTCCAGTGTTTCCTCAACTTAATGTGTTGCTTAAAATAATACTTCTGCATCCAGTAGGGCTGTGCGATTATGGCAAAAATCATAATCATGATTATTTTGGTCAATAATTGATATCACGATTATTAAAGGTGGGGTAGGTAAGTTTGAGAAACCGGCTCGAGATACACTTGTTGTTATATTCCATGGAATGCTCTTAACATCCAGATAGCAATGAATATCTGAAGTGCTTTGACAAAAGATCCATAAAACATATCATCTGTGGAAGCTGTAGTTCTGTAAAAAGCACGACCAATCATCTGAGCCGGCTAAAATCACTGGATGGCCTACCTGCCTGTCAGCCTTCCATCGGGGCACAAACTTATCTCGTGCCCTCATTGGTCATGTGCGCGTTCGTGTGTGTTGGAGGAGGGGCTCTGTGAGGAAGTGGAAGATTTTCTCAAGTTGTGTATTTTCAAATTCTAGCGATCTCTAGCCGGTTTCTCAAACTTACCTACCCTACCTTTAAATACGATTATTCATTGACTTTGAAAACATCCATTTATTGAACTTTAAAACAAATAATAATTTGAACAGTATCTGTTTAACTGTTGATTTCCCTGAACGCATAATTCAACTGAAAAACCAATACACAAATAAATGAAACATTTAAATAAATAATATCAAAATAATAAATACCAATAAACAAGATCAACATATATTTTGGAGCGCACTTCCTCAAGCCACTAAACATATATAAATTGATAAATACAAATTAATTAGATCAAATATGTTTCAGTGTCACAACCTAGCAAAGCTAAATAATCTATTAATTAATTGCACAGCCCTAACTCACAGTATGTGACACTGTGAGTTAGGGCTGTGCAATTAATCGTATTTTAATCTCGATTATGATTTTGGCTTGCAACGATTACGAAAACAACATAATCGAAATAAAACGATTATTATTTTTATAAAAAAATATATATATATAATTTTTTTTTTTTTTGGTTTTTCAGTTGAATTATACTTCAAGTTCAGGGTAATCAACTGTTAAACTCATACTGTTCACATTTTTGTTTCAATAAATGGATGTTTTCAAAGTAAATGGATAATCGTTTTTAATAATCGTGATATCAATTATTGACCCAAATAATCGTGATTAGGGTTTTTGCCATAATCGCACAGCCCTACTGTGAGTGTTGCACGGCCAGATACGGCTCAGCTGACTCAGATAAGGAAATATATGATACATTATGATGTGATATGATATGAATGATAATGGGACACATCGACGTCTGCACTCACAGTGCCGCGGACTGTACGTAATGTTACTCTGATCCGGTTACTTATGTTGTGGCAGATATTTAAGTAAGCTTTCTTAACGCTAATGTTATAATAGTCAGATTGCTCTGAAGATGGGAGGAGGGGATATTCTATTCATGTTCACGTTCACACAGTCAGGTGATTTTTGCCGGCCGTCTTTCCTGCAACGGCAGTTTTTCTGTATTTCCTCTATCCTGTAATATGACTTGATCGCTTTAAACTCCGCACACTGAGCTCTGATTGGTCAGCAGGCGGTGAGCTCTGATTGGTCAGCAGGCGGTGAGCTCTGATTGGTCAGCAGGCGGTGAGCTCTGACTGGTCAGCAGGCGGTGCTTTTATCCTGGAACCTATCCTGCTCCGGAGGCTAGCCGTTCAGAATAAGTTATCTAGCCCGCTAAAAAGAGAACCAGCTTCGTAGGACCGGAAACCCAGAGTTTACCTGAAGTTAGCTAAGAGAACATCCGGCTTCGTAGTACAGGCCCCTGGTCTCTGGTCTCTGGACCTTCAGCTTCATGTGATTAATAATAATAACAACAACAACAGTACCTCGGTGCCCTGGACCTTCAGCTTCATGTGGTCCTCTCTGGTTGTCTTCCCGTCCTTCCTCTTCTTCCAGCAGTATCCATCCTTCCTGTATTTCACCTTCTTCCTGTTGTACAGAATGATGCTGCCGTTCTTCGGCCTGCAGAGGAACACACATCAGCTGCTGCTCAGTAAACAACAACAACAACAACTATTATTATAATTAGTAATGTTCAGAGGGAGGACCTGGTCTTCAGGGAGCAGGAGAGCCACTCGTCATGTCTGTCGAAGGAGATCAGGTACGAAGCTATCTCCTACACACACACACACACACACACACACACACACACACACACACACACACACACACACACACACACACACACACACACACACACACACACACACACACACACACACACACACACACACATCACACACACACCACACACACACACACACACACACACACACACACACACACACACACACACACACACACACACACACACACACACACACACACAATGATTAGAAATAAAGACAAACTAAATATAAAAGGGATTTATAATATCAAGAAAATAGAGTAAAATATTTGGGAATATAAATAAAGATAAAAAATGGAAGCGATTTAAAAATAAAGGTTATTAATTTTCTGTATTAAATGATAATGACTGAACTATAATCACCTCGTTAGTGTTCCAGCGCAGACGCTCGCTGGGCAGGCTGGAGAGACGAGGGAGACACTCGAGCAGCTTGTTGGGAACAAACACCTTCCTCTGGCCCTTACTCTCTACACACACACACACACACATTATACACACACACACACACACATTATACACACACACACACACACATTATACACATTATACACACACACACAAACATTATACACATTATACACACACACACACACACACATTATACACACACATTATACACATTATACACACACACAAACATTATACACATTATACACACACACACATTATACACATTATACACACACACATTATACACACACACACATTATACACACACACACATTATACACACACACATTATACACACACACACACAGTAACTTGTGGACTATGATTTTTTTTCTCAGAGTAAATATAGCGCTGATAACGATGACACACACAGTGGAGATGACGTCATCAGCGACAGGTGGTTGCTGTGGCAACGGAGCTGTCTGTGTCTACAGGTGAGACTGACCTGTCTCCGTGGAAACCATCTCCTTGTTGCTCATGACGACGAGTCCATGCAGGGGAGGAGCCTCAGCGCGGCCGCCCACACTGCCCCTCTGCACACACACACAGTCTGATTAACAGGAAACAAGGTCTGCAACAGGATACCAGCATCACACACACACTCCTCCAATAGCTCCCTGTTGCCTAGCAACAGCTGAAATTGCACCCACTTTAAATGAAGTGTGTGTGTGTGTTCAGTTACACAACACTTTCAATTTTTAACATTGTGTGTGTGTTATCTCTATACACCTGACTAGGATCCAAACACTGATTGATAAACATCAATAAGCGCACACACACACACACACACACACACACACACACACACACACACACACACACACACACACACACACACACACACACACACACACACACACACACACACACACACACACACACACACACACACGGTTCACTAATATGATGAAAAACTCGTATTTATTTTTGATTTAAAGTTATGTTTTGTGATTATATGAATAATATTTAAATATCCTTTTTAAATAAAATATTATTTCATGGGAACTTAAATAGATCTGAATAATAAGAAACAATTAAATATATTTAAATATAAATAAAATGTAAAAAATATAGTTTGCTGTTTTTTATTATTGAAATTATAATTAATGTGAATTAAAAAATGTAATAATAAAGCTTTAACATTAATTCACCATTTAAGACAATATTATTACACCCACAGATGGGATCCAGGAGGCCGGGCTCAGACCCCGGTCTCTCCTGGCTGTCTCCCCGCCTCTCGGAGCTTGTCTCCCTGCTTCAGGAGCTCAGCACCCCCCGGCGGTCCGCTAAGCTAACGTTAGCACGGTCCTTAGTTCCGCTTTTTTATATTGTAATGTAACGACACAACACGTTTTAACACACAAACAGCTCCCACCACATCCTCTTCATTACAGGCTGAACAAAACAAACGAGCCACATTAATTCAGTCTTTTATTAATATAAATAATTAATGTTTTTAGCATGTTATCTTAGCATGCTCAGCTAACCTGCTATGCTAACAGATGAAACAGCTCTTTAACCCGGGTTAATCCGGGTCAGACTGCTGGCTGTGGACCTTGAAGATATCAGACTAAATAACCCGGTTTAAATATAAATATAAAAGGAGCTTTTATAATAAAAATAGAGACTTTTTAAGCTTCTTTACCTTCCGCCTTCAGCACGGCCATCTTCTCTCTGTGACGTCACCACGTCTCTGCGGGGGTGGCGTGATGAAGAGGAGCAGGAATCATAATCTTTCATTCTTTTTGATATTTTTCACATATTTCTTTGAGTTTTCAAAAATGTTCACATGTTTTTCACGTATTTTTCACATATTTAACATTATCTTTTTTTCCCCACTTTTTTTGATGTTGATATTTCTCACATTCTTTTTGATATTTTTCACATATTTCTTTGAGAGTTTTCTAAAATTGTTCACATGTTTTTCACATATTTCTTTGAGAGTTTTCAAAAATGTTCACATGTTTCACGTATTTTTCACATATTTTTTACGTATTTATTCACATTCATTTATATTTTAATAATAAAAAACAACAAAAAGAAACAACATTTCTTATAACAGATCAATTTAAATTCCCATTAAATATTATTTTATTTAAATAAGTACATTTATGTAATACTTATACTTTCATATAAAAGGTTACAAAAAATAAAATAAATACATAAGTCCTATTGTGTTAAATTCAGACTAATCTCTTATATCTGATGATGGTAGAAACCCAGCAGCACACAGAGACGGAGACGTAGAGAAAATATCGGACGTTTATTTTGTAGAAAAGTGGAGCCGAGCTCTTCACATTAAAAACTTTCCACCGTCTGCCCGGCAACAGCTGACAGGTACTCACTACTGACTTCAAGAAGGAGATCAAACTGCTGATTCACAGGCGGCTGATTGGTCAGCTGACAGGTACTCACTACTGACTTCAAGAAGGAGATCAAACAGCTGATTTACAGGCGGCTCTGATTGGTCAGCTGACAGGTACTCACTACTGACTTCAAGAAGGAGATCAAACAGCTGATTTACAGGCGGCTCTGATTGGTCAGCTGACACATACTGGCCGTTTCTCAATCACGAGGATACTGGCTTCCAAGCCAATATTTCAAGGATGCTACGTCATCGAGTGCCGCCGAAGGACTGTTCCAATCTCCAGCATACTTGGAATTCCACCGAGGCCGCGTCCTTGGTTTGGGGGAAATTTCGAGGCTGCACATGAGTAGACTTCGCGTCCTTAAAATCCCCACAATGCTTTGCGCACGGACCAATTTCCCCAAATCTGTGGCGGAAGATGTAAGGGGCGGGGCCTCTCATATGATGCACACCTGCACACTTGCTAGCCTGTTCCAGTCTTCGTTTTCCGAATGCCAGGAAGTATTCTTGCCTCGCTTCTGAAGCAAGATGCTCGGCTCGGCTGTGCTACCAAGCCAGCATCCTCGCGATTGAGAAACGGCCACTCACTACTGACTTCAAGAAGGAGATCAAACAGCTGATTTACAGGCGGCTCTGATTGGTCAGCTGACAGGTCCTCACTACTGACTTCAAGAAGGAGATCAAACAGCTGATTTACAGGCGGCTCTGATTGGTCAGCTGACAGGTCCTCACTACTGACTTCAAGGAGATCAAACAGCTGATTCACAGGCGGCCCTGATTGGTCAGCTGACAGGTACTCACTACTGACTTCAAGAAGGAGATAAAACAGCTGATTTACAGGCGGCTCTGATTGGTCAGCTGACAGGTCCTCACTACTGACTTCAAGGAGATCAAACAGCTGATTCACAGGCGGCCCTGATTGGTCAGCTGACAGGTCCTCACTACTGACTTCAAGGAGATCAAACAGCTGATTCACAGGCGGCTCTGATTGGTCAGCTGACAGGTACTCACTACTGACTTCAAGAAGGAGATAAAACAGCTGATTCACAGGCGGCCCTGATTGGTCAGCTGACAGGTCCTCACTACTGACTTCAAGAAGGAGATAAAACAGCTGATTCACAGGCGGCCCTGATTGGTCAGCTGACAGGTACTCACTACTGACTTCAAGAAGGAGATCAAACAGCTGATTCACAGGCGGCCCTGATTGGTCAGCTGACAGGTCCTCACTACTGACTTCAAGAAGGAGATCAAACAGCTGATTCACAGGCGGCTCTGATTGGTCAGCTGACAGGTCCTCACTACTGACTTCAAGGAGATCAAACAGCTGATTCACAGGCGGCTCTGATTGGTCAGCTGACAGGTCCTCACTACTGACTTCAAGAAGGAGATCAAACAGCTGATTTACAGGCGGCTCTGATTGGTCAGCTGACAGGTCCTCACTACTGACTTCAAGGAGATCAAACAGCTGATTTACAGGCGGCTCTGATTGGTCAGCTGACAGGTACTCACTACTGACTTCAAGGAGATCAAACAGCTGATTCACAGGCGGCTCTGATTGGTCAGCTGGTCGGCTCTGCTGGGATTGGTCCACTTGCTTAGAGATGTCCCGCCCCTTAGACACCAGCGTGTGGAGCGTTAGCCAATGGGAGTAAAGAAAGGAGTCCAATAGAGTCCCCTCTAGCTGTTAGCGTGCATTCATAATAAATACCGTGTGATGATGAGCATCTGAAGAGTAACTCATGTTTCATCTGAACTCACATCATGACATGTTGTCTTTTACTTTAGTTACTTAGAATAGTCTTCAAACAGGTTCAAGCAGCACTTATTGATCTCTGTTTCTCTGTTCCACGTGACCCTAACCCTTCGGACTCTTTTACCTCCAGACGTTTCATCCCTGCTTTATTTTGAAAGTCTGCAGAGTGATAGAAAGTCATTAAATCAACTTTCTATAATATTAAAAACCCTAAATGAAAACTCTTTGAGCAGAACTTTTACACATCGTTTCAATCCTGATGTTTTTACAGTGATCGTCTTAAAGAGAAACCTCTGAGCTGGAAACCAACACTTCCTGTACGTATTTCACAATAAAAGCCTGGCCAGCTGGAGGACTTTTATTGTGAAATGTAAACAGGAAGTGCGAGATAAATCAGCAGCTTGTTCCTGTAAATCTAACCTCTGATCTCAGGTCAGTGGACCGTCCGTCACACCGACAGGAAGTAGTTTTATTCTGACGGGAACGACCTACAGTAATCAATAACCAATATCTGATCAGCCTCATCGGTGCGTAAAAAAACAGAAGAAGAAGAAAAACTAGCTCCACAGGAACAGTGAGTGTGTGTGCGTGTGTACGGGTGTGTGTACGTGTGTGTGTCTGTCTGTGTGTAGGGGGTCATGCTCCTTGGGGTCAGAGGTCATCACATGCCCTGCCGGATGCTCTGGATGATCTGGAAGATTGCTGCAACACAAACATGCAATGAAACACATTAAAATCAGAGTAACTCCTCTCGGTTCAGTAACACTTGAATATATTAGATAGAGGTTTGTTCACAGAGTTATTCATCGAGCAATAACTCAATAAAAACCATTAAATGTTCCAGAAACACACGTTGTCCGGTTACACCTGTTTAATAAATATCTGTGCGCTCACCTGATCCACAGACCACGAAGACAAAGAGAGCGAGGAGCCAGGGACCGACCGGAGACTTCTCCTCGTTCACAGGCCGCTGAAACACACACACACACACCTCAATATCACAAGCAATGCGAGAAAGAAATATCAATAAGATGTGTTTTACGTGTGTTATGTAAGACAACAGAACATAAGACTCTAGGGAAGAAGACAGCAAGATATTTAGGATCAAAATGTGTCCCATAGTTCAGGCTAGACCTACACAACAGCAGAGTTTACAACAAGTATTTCAGTTTAATAGATTAATGAATTAAGAGCGGTATTTCTGTTTAATGAACAGTGCTGTGATTGGCTCACACTGCCTGCTAAACCAACCACAGACTCCCTTTAGAAATCTGTGTATGTAATGCTGACCTCTGTGTTTGCTAAAGTAAACACGAGATAAAATACAAGACGCGGTTATTATCCAACCGGGTTCAAGCCTTTCTTTAATTCGTCTTGAGTATAATTAGCATAACGACACGATGAAACTCTCTCTGTGTCTCAGACCTGTTTACAACCTGCCAGGACCGGGAGAACTGGTTAAAATACCACAAAACCCACAGGAAACACTGAGTTATATGTAGGCCGAATTGAAGATAATTTGTAAAACAGTAAATGAAACACATTAAGTAATATATACATGTATTACATATCTCTGTATGCACAAATAAACAATAAAAAACACAGATATGTGGACGTAGCCTGGCTGAAAACCCACCAAACTATCAAAAGCAGGGAATTATATGTGGGCCGAATTGAAGATCATGTGTCAAACAGTAAAGAACACACATCAAGTAATATATTTGTATTAAATATCTCTGTATACACGCAAAAACAATAAAAACACAGATTTCTGGAGGCAGTCTGGCTCTCTTCCTACAGTGTAGCTGCTAATGCTAATGCTAGCTACACCAGACTAAGCTGTATTCTCGTTCCTGGATATTTAAACCTAAAAGCTGAATTAAATCAGGATTATTGTGCATGTTAAACACCATGTGTGTGATGTTTATGGTGTAATGTCTATAATGTAATGTGTGGGGATGCATGCATCAGCAAGCCGGTTAGCCTGTTAGCTCTGTTAGCCGTTAGCCTGGCTGTCAGTGTGTAATACAAATATTTAAGTATAAAGTACCGATGTTCTCTGCACGTGTCAGCACCATAGACTGTATATGATAATATATAATAATATATAATAATATAATAGAACAGTACTGGTGTTTTCAGTACCATAGAGTGTATATATAAATAGATAATAATAAGTACCGATGTTTTCTGGACGTGTCCCCGCTGGGTGATGCTCTTGCTGTGCCGCTCGTTCGCCACCTTCATCCGCTGAATGGCCGACATGGTTCTGTTCGGAGGAGAAGAAGCAGTGAGGAGGCCGGTACCGGAGAGGAGGAGAGCCGGAGGCTGGAGGAGGAGGCCGGTACCGGAGAGGAGGAGAACCAGAGTCTGGAGGAGAGCCGGTACCGGAGAGAAAACGTCCCGCAGGAGGAGGGTCTCTGCCGGTCTGAAGAGGCTAGCTGTTAGCTCGAGCTAGCGTGAAGCTAAGCGTGAAGCTACACCCGCGTCACGTGACGGGGGCCAGGCGGCCTCCAGTGGCGGGAAGAAGAACTGCTTTTATTTTCAATATTAATAACAAATATGTAATTTATAGAAAATATAATAATCTTATTCATTATGTTTAACATTTGCTGTGGCCCTGCTTTAACCTGTTAAGCCCCGAGCCTGTTTTCCAGGTTTCAGGCTCGAAAATGACATGCCCAGAACAAATGACTATAACTTCACTTCTAAAAGGGGAAAATTAACAATCTTTTTTCTCAAAGCAATGATAAACCTGTGAGTTGGATGTAGAAGAGTCAGAATCAATATAGATTTTTTTAATTTTAAAGTGGACCTATCATGCTATATTTTAATAATATATTGTAGGACCATACATAATAAGGCATATTTATACTTTTTTTTTTGAAAATACCAAACAGATCATGCATTTTAGCCATGCCTCATTTTGCTCAATTTGACAATTTCTAGCTCTGTTTTTGCAAGGGCTGATTCAGTGAGAACAGCACCACCTACAGGCCTGGCATATGTACTACAGCGTCTCCAGCGCTTTCGAACGGCAATGGCCGTGGCTGTCTCCTCCTGATTGGTGGAGTTGGCCCAATAGCCGTAGCGCCACCGTCCTGACGTCAGGACAGTGTTCAAATCTGGATCAGTTTTTATCAGATCCGTTGCAGCCCCTTTTTTAGAGATTTGGGTATGGAGGAAAATAGAGAGGGTTGTGTTTTCTGACACTTGGTGAGTTCCCTGGAACACCGGGGACACATATTCATGTAGAAAAGACGTACAAAAGTGCATTTTGCATGATAGGTCCCCTTTAAAGTAAATTCAGATTGAACATACTAAAGAAATTTAAATTCTAGTGTCCGTCCAAAAGAAAAACCATTACTTATAGTGAAAACCACCCTTGAATGATGGGATAGTAGACTAAAAGCTTTAGGAATCCAAACTATAACATATAATAAGTACCCTGTATCAAGATTGAGGCAAAACAAGTGAAATTTTACCTTTTTAGAGAGATTTAGCAAAATAAACCCACTTCTGGGGTCATTTGGGTGGATTTGACCTATCTCTGGCCCCCCTTGCTCGATTTTGATGATTGACACCTTTTTTTAACCGCTAGAGCCAATGGAATCGAGGGGAAGTTCCACATACACACACAGGTTACCAAATAAGGAGTGAGAGTGACGCGTAGCCAAAACCGGAAGCTGCGATACACTTTGGTGGCTACCATTAGCAGCTAATATTAATTCTCCGATAAAAATTGAATTATGGATTATCAAAACTTTTTTCAAAGTGACAGACACATTGGATTAACCTATGGATTAACCTATGGATTAACCTATGGATTAACCTATGGATTAACCTTCAGCCGCGTTTGTTCTCGTTTGAATGCCATTGAACACGACTTTTGATCAGAATAACAGCTAAAGGTGAGCATATCTCCGTGTTTTGCTACCTAAAGCTAGTCGTGTGTTGTCTGTATTTGCTTCCCCTGTCGCGAGTTCTGATCGCTCAGTGATGATACTTATATTTCTATAATCTGTGGAATCTCAGCTTGTAAACTAAGCTTGTTTGTGCAGATCCGATAAGTATATGGATCGATGTATACCTAGAGTTTTGTGCTAAGTGCGTTAGCATCATTTCGCTCAGGGCTCATTTAGACCCTTCTTGTGAGACTTGTGTTTTGTTTCGGTAAAAATGGTTCGTATTATCAGTTAGCTGAGTTTCTTCCCGTTAGGAGGGTATGACACATTCATAGTTTTAAATATTAAGAAGCCCTGAGACACAGGCGGGGTCTTAACAGGTTAAAGGTGAGTGTCGTGGCCCTGCAAGGTGAGTGACGAGGCCCCGCTTTAAAGGTGAGTGACGAGGCCCCGCTTTAAAGGTGAGTGACGAGGCCCCGCTTTGAAGGTGAGTGACGAGGCCCCGCTTTAAAGGTGAGTGACGAGGCCCCGCTTTGAAGGTGAGTGACGAGGCCCCGCTTTAAAGGTGAGTGACGTGGCCCCGCTTTGAAGGTGAGTGACGTGGCCCCGCTTTAAAGGTGAGTGAAGAGGCCCTGATTTAAAGGTGAGTGATGAGGCCCCGCTTTGAAGGTGAGTGACGAGGCCCCGCTTTAAAGGTGAGTGACGAGGCCCCGCTTTGAAGGTGAGTGATGTGGCCCCGCTTTGAAGGTGAGTGAAGAGGCCCTGATTTAAAGGTGAGTGATGAGGCCCCGCTTTAAAGGTGAGTGACGAGGCCCCGCTTTGAAGGTGAGTGATGTGGCCCCGCTTTGAAGGTGAGTGAAGAGGCCCCGCTTTAAAGGTGAGTGATGAGGCCCCGCTTTGAAGGTGAGTGACGAGGCCCCGCTTTAAAGGTGAGTGACGAGGCCCCGCTTTGAAGGTGAGTGACGTGGCCCCGCTTTGAAGGTGAGTGACGTGGCCCTGCTTTGAAGGTGAGTGATGTGGCCCCGCTTTGAAGGTGAGTGATGAGGCCCCGCTTTGAAGGTGAGTGAAGAGGCCCCGCTTTGAAGGTGAGTGAAGAGGCCCCGCTTTAAAGGTGAGTGACGAGGCCCCGCTTTAAAGGTGAGTGACGAGGCCCCGCTTTGAAGGTGAGTGACGAGGCCCCGCTTTAAAGGTGAGTGACGTGGCCCCGCTTTGAAGGTGAGTGACGAGGCCCCGCTTTGAAGGTGAGTGACGAGGCCCCGCTTTAAAGGTGAGTGACGAGGCCCCGCTTTGAAGGTGAGTGATGAGGCCCCGCTTTGAAGGTGAGTGACGAGGCCCCGCTTTAAAGGTGAGTGATGAGGCCCCGCTTTGAAGGTGAGTGAAGAGGCCCCGCTTTGAAGGTGAGTGATGAGGCCCCGCTTTGAAGGTGAGTGAAGAGGCCCCGCTTTGAAGGTGAGTGATGAGGCCCCGCTTTAAAGGTGAGTGAAGAGGCCCCGCTTTGAAGGTGAGTGACGTGGCCCCGCTTTAAAGGTGAGTGAAGAGGCCCCGCTTTGAAGGTGAGTGATGAGGCCCCGCTTTGAAGGTGAGTGAAGAGGCCCCGCTTTGAAGGTGAGTGATGAGGCCCCGCTTTAAAGGTGAGTGAAGAGGCCCCGCTTTGAAGGTGAGTGACGTGGCCCCGCTTTAAAGGTGAGTGAAGAGGCCCTGATTTAAAGGTGAGTGTCGTGGCCCTGCTTTAAAGGTGAGTGATGAGGCCCCGCTTTGAAGGTGAGTGAAGAGGCCCCGCTTTGAAGGTGAGTGATGTGGCCCCGCTTTGAAGGTGAGTGATGAGGCCCCGCTTTAAAGGTGAGTGACGAGGCCCCGCTTTGAAGGTGAGTGACGAGGCCCCGCTTTGAAGGTGAGTGAAGAGGCCCCGCTTTGAAGGTGAGTGATGAGGCCCCGCTTTGAAGGTGAGTGAAGAGGCCCCGCTTTAAAGGTGAGTGATGAGGCCCTGCTTTAAAGGTGAGTGATGAGGCCCCGCTTTGAAGGTGAGTGACGAGGCCCCGCTTTGAAGGTGAGTGAAGAGGCCCCGCTTTGAAGGTGAGTGATGAGGCCCCGCTTTGAAGGTGAGTGATGAGGCCCCGCTTTAAAGGTGAGTGACGAGGCCCCGCTTTAAAGGTGAGTGATGAGGCCCCGCTTTGAAGGTGAGTGATGAGGCCCCGCTTTGAAGGTGAGTGACGAGGCCCCGCTTTGAAGGTGAGTGATGAGGCCCCGCTTTGAAGGTGAGTGATGAGGCCCTGCTTTAAAGGTGAGTGATGAGGCCCCGCTTTGAAGGTGAGTGACGAGGCCCCGCTTTGAAGGTGAGTGAAGAGGCCCCGCTTTGAAGGTGAGTGATGAGGCCCCGCTTTGAAGGTGAGTGATGAGGCCCCGCTTTGAAGGTGAGTGACGAGGCCCCGCTTTGAAGGTGAGTGACGAGGCCCCGCTTTAAAGGTGAGTGACGAGGCCCCGCTTTAAAGGTGAGTGAAGAGGCCCCGCTTTAAAGGTGAGTGACGAGGCCCCGCTTTTAAAGGTGAGTGACGAGGCCCCGCTTTAAAGGTGAGTGACGAGGCCCCGCTTTAAAGGTGAGTGATGAGGCCCCGCTTTGAAGGTGAGTGACGAGGCCCCGCTTTAAAGGTGAGTGACGAGGCCCCGCTTTAAAGGTGAGTGAAGAGGCCCCGCTTTGAAGGTGAGTGACGAGGCCCCGCTTTAAAGGTGAGTGAAGAGGCCCCGCTTTGAAGGTGAGTGATGTGGCCCTGCTTTAAAGGTGAGTGACGAGGCCCCGCTTTGAAGGTGAGTGATGTGGCCCCGCTTTGAAGGTGAGTGATGTGGCCCCGCTTTGAAGGTGAGTGAAGAGGCCCCGCTTTGAAGGTGAGTGACGAGGCCCCGCTTTGAAGGTGAGTGATGTGGCCCCGCTTTGAAGGTGAGTGACGAGGCCCCGCTTTAAAGGTGAGTGAAGAGGCCCCGCTTTAAAGGTGAGTGAAGAGGCCCCGATTTAAAGGTGAGTGACGAGGCCCCGCTTTGAAGGTGAGTGACGAGGCCCCGCTTTAAAGGTGAGTGAAGAGGCCCCGCTTTAAAGGTGAGTGACGAGGCCCCGCTTTGAAGGTGAGTGACGAGGCCCCGCTTTGAAGGTGAGTGACGAGGCCCCGCTTTGAAGGTGAGTGACGTGGCCCCGCTTTGAAGGTGAGTGACGTGGCCCCGCTTTGAAGGTGAGTGACGTGGCCCCGCTTTAAAGGTGAGTGAAGAGGCCCCGATTTAAAGGTGAGTGATGAGGCCCCGCTTTGAAGGTGAGTGATGAGGCCCCGCTTTGAAGGTGAGTGACGAGGCCCCGCTTTGAAGGTGAGTGATGAGGCCCCGCTTTGAAGGTGAGTGATGAGGCCCCGCTTTAAAGGTGAGTGATGAGGCCCCGCTTTGAAGGTGAGTGATGTGGCCCCGCTTTGAAGGTGAGTGACGAGGCCCCGCTTTGAAGGTGAGTGATGTGGCCCCGCTTTAAAGGTGAGTGAAGAGGCCCCGCTTTAAAGGTGAGTGATGAGGCCCCGCTTTGAAGGTGAGTGACGTGGCCCCGCTTTAAAGGTGAGTGATGTGGCCCCGCTTTAAAGGTGAGTGATGAGGCCCCGCTTTAAAGGTGAGTGAAGAGGCCCCGCTTTAAAGGTGAGTGATGTGGCCCCGCTTTAAAGGTGAGTGATGTGGCCCCGCTTTAAAGGTGAGTGATGAGGCCCCGCTTTAAAGGTGAGTGACGAGGCCCCGCTTTAAAGGTGAGTGATGTGGCCCCGCTTTAAAGGTGAGTGACGAGGCCCCGCTTTAAAGGTGAGTGATGAGGCCCCGCTTTAAAGGTGAGTGACGAGGCCCCGCTTTTAAAGGTGAGTGATGTGGCCCCGCTTTAAAGGTGAGTGACGAGGCCCCGCTTTAAAGGTGAGTGATGTGGCCCCGCTTTAAAGGTGAGTGACGAGGCCCCGCTTTAAAGGTGAGTGATGTGGCCCCGCTTTAAAGGTGAGTGACGAGGCCCCGCTTTAAAGGTGAGTGATGTGGCCCCGCTTTGAAGGTGAGTGATGAGGCCCCGCTTTAAAGGTGAGTGATGAGGCCCCGCTTTGAAGGTGAGTGAAGAGGCCCCGCTTTGAAGGTGAGTGATGTGGCCCCGCTTTGAAGGTGAGTGAAGAGGCCCCGCTTTGAAGGTGAGTGATGTGGCCCCGCTTTGAAGGTGAGTGACGAGGCCCCGCTTTGAAGGTGAGTGACGAGGCCCCGCTTTGAAGGTGAGTGACGAGGCCCCGCTTTGAAGGTGAGTGACGAGGCCCCGCTTTAAAGGTGAGTGACGAGGCCCCGCTTTAAAGGTGAGTGACGAGGCCCCGCTTTGAAGGTGAGTGACGAGGCCCCGCTTTGAAGGTGAGTGACGAGGCCCCGCTTTAAAGGTGAGTGACGAGGCCCCGCTTTGAAGGTGAGTGACGAGGCCCCGCTTTGAAGGTGAGTGAAGAGGCCCCGCTTTGAAGGTGAGTGAAGAGGCCCCGCTTTGAAGGTGAGTGACGTGGCCCCGCTTTAAAGGTGAGTGACGAGGCCCCGCTTTGAAGGTGAGTGAAGAGGCCCCGCTTTGAAGGTGAGTGACGTGGCCCCGCTTTAAAGGTGAGTGACGAGGCCCCGCTTTGAAGGTGAGTGACGAGGCCCCGCTTTGAAGGTGAGTGAAGAGGCCCCGCTTTGAAGGTGAGTGACGAGGGCCCCGCTTTAAAGGTGAGTGACGTGGCCCCGCTTTAAAGGTGAGTGAAGAGGCCCTGATTTAAAGGTGAGTGACGAGGCCCCGCTTTGAAGGTGAGTGATGAGGCCCCGCTTTGAAGGTGAGTGACGAGGCCCCGCTTTGAAGGTGAGTGACGTGGCCCCGCTTTAAAGGTGAGTGAAGAGGCCCTGATTTAAAGGTGAGTGATGAGGCCCCGCTTTGAAGGTGAGTGACGAGGCCCCGCTTTAAAGGTGAGTGACGAGGCCCCGCTTTGAAGGTGAGTGACGTGGCCCCGCTTTGAAGGTGAGTGAAGAGGCCCCGCTTTAAAGGTGAGTGATGAGGCCCCGCTTTGAAGGTGAGTGACGAGGCCCCGCTTTAAAGGTGAGTGACGAGGCCCCGCTTTGAAGGTGAGTGACGAGGCCCCGCTTTGAAGGTGAGTGATGAGGCCCCGCTTTGAAGGTGAGTGATGTGGCCCCGCTTTGAAGGTGAGTGATGAGGCCCCGCTTTGAAGGTGAGTGACGAGGCCCCGCTTTGAAGGTGAGTGATGAGGCCCCGCTTTAAAGGTGAGTGAAGAGGCCCCGCTTTAAAGGTGAGTGACGAGGCCCCGCTTTAAAGGTGAGTGACGAGGCCCCGCTTTGAAGGTGAGTGACGAGGCCCCGCTTTGAAGGTGAGTGATGAGGCCCCGCTTTGAAGGTGAGTGATGTGGCCCCGCTTTGAAGGTGAGTGATGAGGCCCCGCTTTGAAGGTGAGTGACGAGGCCCCGCTTTGAAGGTGAGTGATGAGGCCCCGCTTTGAAGGTGAGTGAGAGGCCCCGCTTTGAAGGTGAGTGATGTGGCCCCGCTTTGAAGGTGAGTGATGAGGCCCCTTTAAGTGAGTGACGAGGCCCCGCTTTGAAGGTTGAGTGACGAGGCCCCGCTTTGAAGGTGAGTGAAGAGGCCCCGCTTTGAAGGTGACGTGATGAGGCCCCGCCGTTTGAAGGTGAGTGAAGAGGCCCCGCTTAAAGGTGAGTGATGAGGCCCTGCTTTAAGGTGAGTGATGAGGCCCCGCTTTGAAGGTGAGTGACGAGCCCTCGCTTTTGAAGGTGAGTGGAAGGGCCCCGCTTTGAAGGTGAGTGATGAGGCCCGCGCTTTGAAGGTGAGTGATGAGGCCCCGCTTTAAAGGTGATGACGAGCCCCCGCTTTAAAGGTGAGTGATGAGGCCCCGCTTTGAAGTGAGTGTGAGGCCCCGCTTTGAAGGTGAGTGACGAGGCCCCGCTTTGAAGGTGATCGTGATGAGGCCCCGCTTTGAAGGTGAGTGATGAGGCCCTGCTTTAAGGTGAGTGATGAGGCCCCGCTTTAAGGTGAGTGACGAGGCCCCCGCTTTGAAGGTGAGTGAAGAGGGCCCCGCTTTGAAGGTGAGTGATGAGGCCCCGCTTTGAAGGGAGTGATGAGGCCCCGCTTTGAAGGTGATGACAGAGGCCCGCCCTTTGAAGGTGATGACGAGGCCCCGCTTTAAAGGTGAGT
>NW_022987498.1:0-32925 GCF_902827165.1 Trematomus bernacchii | reverse complement strand
CCCGTACTGGAAAGCGTCCCAACATGTTTGAACTATAAATTAACCCGTACTGGAAAGCGTCCAACATGTTTGAATTATAAGTTAACCCTACTGGAAGCGTCCCAACATGTTTGAATATAAGTTAACCCTACTGGGAAGCGTCCCAACATGTTTGAATATAAGTTAACCCGTAATGGAAAGCGTCCCAACATGTTTGAATTATAAATTAACCCTACTGGAAAGCGTCCCAACATGTTTGAATTATAAGCTAACCCGTACAGGAAGCGTCCCAACATGTTTGAATATAAGTTAACCCATACTGGGAAAGCGTCCCAACATGTTTGAATTATAATTAACCCGTACTGGGAAGCGTCCCAACATGTTTGAATTATAAGTTAACCCGTACTGGAAAGCGTCCCAACATGTTTGAATTATAAGTTAACCCGTACTGGAAAGCGTCCCAACATGTTTGAACTATAAGTTAACCCGTACTGGAAAGCGTCCCAACATGTTTGAATTATAAGCTAACCCGTACTGGAAAGCGTCCCAACATGTTTGATTTATAAGCTAACCCGTACTGGAAAGCGTCCCAACATGTTTGAATTATAAGCTAACCCGTACTGGAAAGCGTCCCAACATGTTTGAATTATAAGTTAACCCTACTGGAAAGCGTCCCAACTGTTTGATTATAAAGCTAACCCGTACTGGGAAGCGTCCCAACATGTTTGAATTATAAGCTAACCCGTACTGGAAAGCGTCCCAACATGTTTGAATTATAAGTTAACCCGTACTGGAAAGCGTCCCAACATGTTTGAACTATAAGTAACCCGTACTGGAAGCGTCCCAACATGTTTGATTATAAGCTAACCCTACTGGAAAGCGTCCCAACATGTTTGAATATAATAACCCGTACTGGAAAGCGTCCCAACATGTTTGAATATAAGCTAACCCGTACTGGGAAGCGTCCCAACATGTTTGAATTATAAGTAACCCGTACTGGAAAGCGTCCCAACATGTTTGAATTATAATAACCCGTACTGGAAAGCGTCCCAACATGTTTGAATCATAATTAACCCGTACTGGAAAGCATCCCAACTGTTTGAATTATAATAACCCGTACTGGAAGCGTCCCAACATGTTTGAATATAAGTAACCCGTACTGGGAAGCGTCCCAACATGTTTGATTATAACTAACCCGTACTAGAAGCGTCCCAACATGTTTGAATTATAAACTAACCCGTACTGGAAAGCGTCCCAACATGTTTGAATTATAAGTTAACCCATACTGGGAAGCGTCCCAACATGTTTGAACTATAAGTTAACCCGTACTGGGAAGCGTCCCAACATGTTTGAATTATAAGTTAACCCGTACTGGGAAGCGTCCCAACATGTTTGAACTATAAGTTAACCCGTACTGGAAAGCGTCCCAACATGTTTGAATTATAAGTTAACCCGTACTGGAAAGCGTCCCAACATGTTTGAACTATAAGTTAACCCTACTGGAAAGCGTCCCAACATGTTTGAATTATAAGTTAACCCGTACTGGAAAGCGTCCCAACATGTTTGAACTATAAATTAACCCGTACTGGAAAGCATCCCAACATGTTTGAATTATAAATTAACCCGTACTGGAAAGTGTCCCAACTTGTTTGAATTATAAGTTAACCCGTATTGGGAAGCGTCCCAACATGTTTGAATATAAGTTAACCCGTACTGGAAAGCGTCCCAACATGTTTGAACTATAAGTTAACCCGTACTGGAAAGCGTCCCAACATGTTTGAATTATAAGTTAACCCGTACTGGAAAGCGTCCCAACATGTTTGAATTATAAATTAACCCGTACTGGAAAGCGTCCCAACATGTTTGAACTGAAGTTTTACCCGTACTGGATAAGCGTTCCCAACATTGTGTGAACTAATAAGTTAAACCCGTTACTGGAAGCGTCCCCAACATGTTTGAACTATAATTAGTTAACCCCCGTACTGGGCAGCGTCCCCAACATGTTTGAACTATAAGTTAACCCGTACTGGAAAGCGTCCCAACATGTTTGAACTATAAGTTAACCCGTAATGGAAAGCGTCCCAACATGTTTGAACTATAAGTTAACCCGTACTGGGAAGCGTCCCAGGGTGGAATAAACATGTGGCTGATCAATATGCTGAAGCTAAGAATGCTTTTGGGGCCTGGGTCCGGGCAGGACGGCCCAGAGAGGGGCCTGGATCTCAAAAAGCTTACAAATGCTAGATATAAATATGCAGGTCGTTATGTCAACAAACAGAAACATTGAGAGCGGATTCTTTGGCTGCAAAGCTCCTTCATAATGATGTGGCTTCTGGAAGGAGGTGAGCGCTCTGAACAGGGCCAGTACGCCGTGTACCATAGAGGGAGTATCTGGAGCCCATGACCAGTGGCGTTTTTATATGCACAAAAGTGGTGGGGCCCAAAAAACTTAGATGTCTATATATAAGCTTCTGCAGTGACGTGCAGTGAGGTTCATGGCTGCTGAGGCACTGGCACTGACTCTTCAGGTTTACACATTTATATTTTGACCTAAACCAAAATATAATATTATTTTCAAAAGCTTTTTTTGTCTGATGCTTCGATTAATTTTAAACAGACAGTTCAACAAAAGGATACCCAAAAAATGTCATTTTATCATTTAAATATTGAATTGTTCTCTCTTAGTAAGATCCCATTTTCAATCAAATGGCGGGTCTACCTTGACTTGAAGATGAAGTCCATTTGCCTATCCTTCTGGACAAACATTTCTATTACTTTTTTGTAAAAGTCCTCCTTATCTTCTTGTAGTTTCAAAAGTCTATCATAAATCTAATCGATAGATTTATGATTCAAAATTATAAAAGTAGGGTAGACATGTGGATGTTATCCGGCTGATCAAAACGTGCATTTATCTAACAGGTACGTTTCCCACAGATCTTATTTACAGCTATTTTCTAAAATCCTATGGAGAAATCTCATTGCTTTTTTGTCGAGGGAAGCCAAGCGCAGCTTACTTCCTGGTTTTAGGACGCGTCACTGCAGCTCTCTCGTCTCCTCTTCACACACCACACTTTTCGCGGCACACGTACTTACAGCCAATCAGCTCTGAATGATGTGAGATGACGTATGGTGGGGATGGCAGCTCTGTGCCCCTACGGTCATTATTTTTTTGCCACACACATTAAATAGGAAAATACTCTGAGCATGCGCAGTGTAGTTTTTACAGTCACCGTTCACTTAGACAGTGAGAGGGAGGGGCATGATCAGGTTTTGTCCCACATGGCTCTAAACAGCTCAATAGGCACACACTGTGACTGTAGACACTAATTAGAAGAACAGACTAAAACAGCAATGTACAGACGAATCAGATGATTAAACATGATCTTAAAATATATTTTATATATTTTTTTTGCATTTTTTGTAATCATTATTTGTAATACTTTCTGCTGACACTAGGTGGGGCTGTGCCGAATCACTGCAGAGCACCTTAAACTGGCCAGCCCGAAGGTTGCAGTTGTTCTTGCCATTTGTTTTACCGGCCTCACGGCTCACGGCGTGTTGCCGGCCTCACGGCTCACGGCGTGTTGCCGGCTTCACGGCTCACGGCGTGTTGCCGGCCTCACGGCTTCACGGCGTGTTGCCGGCCTCACGGCTCACGGCGTGTTGCCGGCCTCACGGCTCACGGCGTGTTGCCGGCCTCACGACTCACGGCGTGTTGCCGGCCTCACGACTCACGGCGTGTTGCCGGCCTCACGACTCACGGCGTGTTGCCGGCCTCACGGCTCACGGCGTGTTGCCGGCTTCACGGCTCACGGCGTGTTGCCGGCCTCACGACTCACGGCGTGTTGCCGGCCTCACGACTCACGGCGTGTTGCCGGCCTCACGACTCACGGCGTGTTGCCGGCCTCACGACTCACGGTGTGTTGCCGGACTCCATGCTGACTGTTACCTTGGTGTCTGTCATTAAGGACAAAGCGGGCAAGGTAAGGAGCTTGAGCCGGCGTGTTATCCAAAGTCCTGGAAAGAATGTTGTTAGATATTGTTAGGGGAATTTCTCTCCCCTTCCTCCACCCATTCATCTCTGGATCTAACATGAGTGGGCTTTGTTAGGTGTACATGATCTAGTTTAGTCTGTAGGCCAATGAAAACACTTTTATCATCATCATTGGACATTACTGGCTTATTTAAACAATCACTTAACTATTTTTAAAGTAAAGTATTTTTCTTTTTGGTGGAATCCCAAGTATGCTGGACATTGGCACGGTCCTGCTGCGCCACTTGATGACGTAGCATCCTTGAAATATTGGCTTGGCAGCCAGTATCCTCGCGATTGAGAAACGGCCAGTATGTGTTGGTTCAGTTTGATGTCTTCCAATGAGACGTCCTAACCTTTGAACTGTTGAAACAACATCCATGACATTCATCTGCTACTTGGTAATCATTTATCTATTTATCTAATATTTCATTCCAATAACTTGCATAGACTCTTATTTCACTTTTTCTAAACTACTTTTCTTTTTGCATTTACTTTTTAATATTTACTTGCACTATGTTTTTCTGTGTTATTGTGTTGCTCTGTTGGAGGAGCCTCTGACCTAAGGTTTTCATCAACATAACTGCTCTGTAGCTACGGCTGGATGACAAATAAAGAACCTTGAACCTTGACTGGTATCTATAAATGATAGCTTGTGTAGTCCTTTCACGAAAAGATTAGAGCACACACAATAACCCACACACCCACACACACACAATAACCCACACACACACACACACACAATAACCCACACACACACACCCACACACACACAATAACCCACACACACACACACACACACAATAAGACACACACAAGCTGTGTTTTCCCTCGGCCATTTTATTATAAAAGTTGAGTTTCTACTGACAGTGAACAGGAAATAAAAAACAACATGAATAAGGGGGGGGGTAACCATGGCAACACACAGGGGTGCAGGGTAACCATGGTGACTGTGAGGGGGGCAATTTAACATCTGATGACCTCTCTCACACACACACACATTCTCACACAGCATACATTCTGAGGCCCAGTGTGAGTGTTTCAGAGTTTCTGTCTGTCTGTCTGTAACCTGTCTGTCTGTAACCCGTCTGTCTCTCACCTGTCTGTCTGTCTGTCAGTAACCTGTCTGTCTGTCTGTAACCCGTCTGTCTCTCACCTGTCTGTCTGTCTGTCCGTCTGTAACCTGTCTGTCCATCTGTAACCTGTCTGTCTCTCTGTCTCCCTGTTAGCCGTCTGTCTCCCTGTAACCCGTCTGTCTCTCACCTGTCTGTCTGTCTGTCAGTAACCTGTCTGTCTGTAACCCGTCTGTCTCTCACCTGTCTGTCTGTCAGTAACCTGTCTGTCTGTAAGTGCTGCTATCACTGTTATAATAATTATAATAATGACTGTAGTCGTTTCAATATGTCGGAGTGATTAAAATCTGCTTCCTGTCTGTCTGCCTCTGAAGAGGCTGGATATGTGTTCACCTGTCTGTCTGCTCTGAAACACACACACCTACCTGTCTCTCTCTCTCTGTCTACTCGTCCTCTTCATCATCATCATCATCCCCCTCATCATCTTCCTCCGCCCCTCCTCCCCCTCCCCCCCCTCCCCCCCCCCCCCCGGCCTGAGCTGAGGATCCAGGAGTCCTGGAGAAGGTAGTCCCGCCCCCACGATACGCCACCATGTCCTACAGACAGACAGGCACACAGACAGACAGGTTAGAGACAGCTTACAGACAGACAGGTTACACACAGGTTAGCGACAGACAGGTTAGAGACAGGTTACAGACAGACAGGTTACACACAGGTTAGAGACAGACAGGTTAGAGACAGGTTACAGACAGACAGGTTAGAGACAGCTTACAGACAGACAGGTTACACACAGGTTAGAGACAGACAGGTTAGAGACAGGTTACAGACAGACAGGTTACACACAGGTTAGAGACAGACAGGTTAGAGACAGGTTACAGACAGACAGGTTACAGACAGACAGGTTAGAGACAGCTTACAGACAGACAGGTTAGAGACAGGTTACAGACAGGTTACACACAGACCGGTTAGAGACAGGTTACACACAGGTTAGAGACAGGTTACAGACAGGTTAGAGACAGGTTACAGACAGGTTACACACAGGTTAGAGACAGACAGGTTAGAGACAGGTTACAGACAGACAGGTTACAGACAGACAGGTTAGAGACAGGTTACAGACAGACAGGTTAGAGACAGGTTACAGACAGACAGGTTACACACAGACCGGTTACACACAGGTTAGAGACAGGTTACAGACAGACAGGTTAGAGACAGGTTACACACAGGTTAGAGACAGACAGGTTAGAGACAGGTTACAGACAGACAGGTTACACACAGACCGGTTAGAGACAGGTTACACACAGGTTAGAGACAGGTTACAGACAGACAGGTTAGAGACAGGTTACACACAGGTTAGAGACAGACAGGCACACAGACAGACAGGTCAGAGACAGGTTACAACCCTAACAAACACTAGTTATTAGGGATGAGAATTTGAAAGCAATTGTATATTCGAATATTCGACCCCCCAAAAGACGGTTAACCGAAATGTAAATATCCTAGAAAAAAAAAAATTGGGTAAAAAAAAAAAATTCTAACATTTTTTTTCGAAAAAATATTTTTCAATAACTTTTGGAAATAAATAAATACATGTTCAAATAAGTTTAGAAACCAAGTCGAATTTGTCAAATGTATTGAACTGGTGATCACAGTTTGACAGCTATAGGCCTACAGCTTTCATGTGCGGAGGCAATTCAGGCCAGCTGTAGAGGAGACCCTCTCAGCTGGAACGGAGGTTGTGGGTATAGCAAGGTATAGTATGTATATATATAAGTTTAATTTGGCATAGTTTGCACTCTACACCGCACTCACTAACCTGGTGGAAATCTTTCCACTCCTTCTTGACGCCATGTCTGTTGTGTAGGACTCTTCTTAGAGTGTAAATAATTACCGGACTATGACTGGTCAAATATGTTGAATATCGGCAAAACTAAATCTCTCCTGTCAAAATGTCTTTGTACTTTGCCGCCACACACGGTTGCCAAGCAACGCTTATTGTTGTTTAGGCTGGCCACTCATGTGTCGCGAGTGTTGACAGGGGGCGGGGGAGCACGCTCATGAACTGTTAGCGCCCGAACCTCCCAACGGCTGCGGAGCGCATTTGGGCATAAGATGAGGTTTGAGTCTGAGTGATCTGCGTGTAGGCAGGGGCAGCAGCCATATCATTAGAACTAGATCTGATGGGTTTGGACATAAGATGAGGTTTGAGTCTGAGTGATCTGCGTGTAGGCAGGGGCAGCAGCCATATCATTAGAACTAGATCTGATGGGTTTGGGCATAAGATGAGGTTTGAGTCTGAGTGATCTGCGTGTAGGCAGGGGCAGCAGCCATATCATTAGAACTAGATCTGATGGGTTTGGACATAAGATGAGGTTTGAGTCTGAGTGATCTGCGTGTAGGCAGGGGCAGCAGCCATATCATTAGAACTAGATCTGATGGGTTTGGGCATAAGATGAGGTTTGAGTCTGAGTGATCTGCGTGTAGGCAGGGGCAGCAGCCATATCATTAGCTAGAACTAGATCTGATGGATTTGGGCATAAACGCGAGTGAAGTACCGGACGCGAGAGAGAGATCAGCACCTGCAGCTCTGCCTGCTGTGAGGGACCGGTGAGCGGAGCAAAACACACCTTTAGACGTCACCTAACACATTTAGCTATGGCACTGTCGTATACATTGAATTATTCAATTTGATGATATGTAATCAATTTAGGCATCCCTCCCAAAAAAATTTAAAAAATACAAATATTCATAACTCGTATTCGAATACCTGAATAATTTCAAATATTCGATTAATCGTTCCCATCCCTAGTTATCTGGCTTAACTAACCCTAACAAACACTAGTTATCTGGCTTAACTAACCCTAACAAACACTAGTTATCTGGCTTAACTAACCCTAACAAACACTAGTTATCCGGCTTAACTAACCCTAACAAACACTAGTTATCCGGCTTAACTAACGCTAACAAACACTAGTTATCCGGCTTAACTAACCCTAACAAACACTAGTTATCTGGCTTAAGGCGAGACACGGCAGGCAAAAACATCGTTTTTCCTGCACTGGTCAATTTTGAGATTTTGTGCTATTTTGATTCCATAACATGTTTTCTTTCAGGCTTTTGGAAGGAAAACGTACAAAATACACATTTAAGTGTTTATTTTACTAAAGTTTGTCTATTTGCGTCTGTAGATTTCTCCTAAATTCACCAAAAGTTAGCATTCTAACGTAACATAAAGTACCGCGACCGCTGTTTGCACCATGTCTTCAGAGGTATTGTTGGAAAGCTCCGTTTCTCCTGCACAATCTCATCGGATCCAAATATGGTCATTTCCTTTGTATCAGCAACCAATCGTGAAAGTGCAAAGGGGTCTTAAACCAAGAAACGAAATCTCATTGGCTGGTGTCAATATCTGACAACGTGATTCGTTCAGATGCGTCACGTGGTGTGCTAAAGCACTTCCTGGTTAGCTTTCCGCTCGAAATTTAAATCTGAAAATGGCAAAATAACGGCGAAAAAAACGTTCACAGAGAAGACGACAACAATTGTCACTTGCACAAAGCAAGGTTATACAAAAAACAAATGACCCCGAACATGAAATACCTTCACGGAGTGCGTCGATGCGCAAGCTATCATCCAGATAACAGGAGGGTTTAGCTAGCGTCACACTGCAATCTTTAAAGGTTGTTTTCTCAAAATGAGTTTTTTCTCCTACTCTGAGTTCGAAATTTCCACTTCAGTAGCAGTTACATACACCAAACCTTCCAGTTATATTCCTATCAATATTATGAAGGCTTTTACAGAAGGGTTTGTTCATATATCCTTTATAGCCTGAATTATATAACATTTTATACCTAAAAACATGGTGAAAATTGATATTTTAGGGCTGTTGACAGTATTTTCTGATTTATGGAGTGATACAAAGAGATATCCAAAATCCCTTCTGTAAAAGCCTTAGATACTAATATGACTACAAAATGAAACAATAATTTTGATCCTGGCTTTATCCAAAGTTCAGATTTCGGTTCCTGAAATGTGTTCAAATATGCGCATATTTCATGAGATAATAGATCATTTGCATATTTAAACATGCTATTTCAGAAAACTTGTAATACAAAAAACAATTGCCTTATTGTAAGTAATTAACTGGAGAAATTTCTAGCTGATATCTTTAAGTTAAAGAAATTACCCTATTCACCTGGGGTGTCTCGCCTTAACTAACCCTAACAAACACTAGTTATCTGGCTTAACTAACCCTAACAAACACTAGTTACCTGGCTTAACTAACCCTAACAAACACTAGTTATCCGGCTTAACTAACCCTAACAAACACTAGTTATCCGGCTTAACTAACCCTAACAAACACTAGTTATCCGGCTTAACTAACCCTAACAAACACTAGTTATCCGGCTTAACTAACCCTAACAAACACTAGTTATCCGGCTTAACTAACCCTAACAAACACTAGTTATCCGGCTTAACTAACCCTAACAAACACTAGTTATCCGGCTTAACTAACCCTAACAAACACTAGTTATCCGGCTTAACTAACCCTAACAAACACTAGTTACCTGGCTTAACTAACCCTAACAAACACTAGTTATCCGGCTTAACTAACCCTAACAAACACTAGTTACCTGGCTTAACTACCCTAACAAACACTAGTTACCTGGCTTAACTAACCCTAACAACTAGTTACCTGGCTTAACTAACCCTAACAAACACTAGTTATCCGGCTTAACTAACCCTAACAAACACTAGTTATCCGGCTTAACTAACCCTAACAAACACTAGTTATCCGGCTTAACTAACCCTAACAAACACTAGTTATCCGGCTTAACTAACCCTAACAAACACTAGTTATCCGGCTTAACTAACCCTAACAAACACTAGTTATCCGGCTTAACTAACCCTAACAAACACTAGTTATCCGGCTTAACTAACCCTAACAAACACTAGTTATCCGGCTTAACTAACCCTAACAAACACTAGTTATCCGGCTTAACTAACCCTAACAAACACTAGTTACCCGGCTTAACTAACCCTAACAAACACTAGTTATCCGGCTTAACTAACCCTAACAAACACTAGTTATCCGGCTTAACTAACCCTAACAAACACTAGTTATCCGGCTTAACTAACCCTAACAAACACTAGTTATCCGGCTTAACTAACCCTAACAAACACTAGTTATCCGGCTTAACTAACCCTAACAAACACTAGTTATCCGGCTTAACTAACCCTAACAAACACTAGTTATCCGGCTTAACTAACCCTAACAAACACTAGTTATCCGGCTTAACTAACCCTAACAAACACTAGTTACCTGGCTTAACTAACCCTAACAAACACTAGTTATCCGGCTTAACTAACCCTAACAAACACTAGTTATCCGGCTTAACTAACACTAACAAACACTAGTTATCCGGCTTAACTAACCCTAACAAACACTAGTTATCCGGCTTAACTAATCCTAACAAACACTAGTTACCCGGCTTAACTAACCCTAACAAACACTAGTTATCCGGCTTAACTAATCCTAACAAACACTAGTTACCTGGCTTAACTAACCCTAACAAACACTAGTTATCCGGCTTAACTAATCCTAACAAACACTAGTTACCTGGCTTAACTAACCCTAACAAACACTAGTTATCCGGCTTAACTAACCCTAACAAAGACTAGTTACCTGGCTTAACTAACCCTAACATCATGCCTCTACATCAGGTACAGCAAATGTTTTGTCCCTATGTCCACCTAATATCAATTCAAACACCATGACACAATTCCATCAGATTAATGGTAAAAACTTAGAGGACATTATTCAACTTCTGAAATCCTCCTCCTGCTGCCTTGATATTATTCCAACAGGATTTTTCAAAGATGTTTTTCCTTGCATGGCCTCAGATCTACTTCATATAGTAAACACATCTCTTCACTCAGGTATTTTTCCAGAGGCCCTGAAAACTGCAGTCATTAAACCGCTCTTAAAAAAGAATAATCTAGATGCCTCAGTAATGAACAATTACAGGCCAATATCAAACCTGCCATTTCTAGGTAAAATCATTGAAAAAGTAGTATTTCAACAGTTGAGTAACTTCTTGCATTTAAATAACTGTTTGGATGTGTTCCAGTCAGGATTTCGTCCAAACCACAGCACTGAGACTGCTCTTGTAAAGGTCTTCAATGACATCCACTTAAACACAGACAGTGGCAGAACTTCAGTGTTAGTATTATTAGATCTCAGTGCTGCATTTGACACTGTTGACCACAACATATTACTAGACCGACTAAAAAACTGGGTGGGACTTTCGGCAACAGTTCTAAATTGGTTTGAGTCCTACTTAAAGGACAGAAAAAACTTTATTTCTATAGGTAAATACACATCTGAGTTGACAAATATGACATGTGGGGTACCTCAAGGCTCCATCTTGGGGCCTCTTCTCTTTAACATCTACATGCTACCACTGGCTCAGATAATGAAAAACAACAAAATAAGTTACCATAGCTATGCGGATGACACACAAATTTACGTAACAATTTCACCAGGAGATTATGCTCCAATTCAAACACTGAGTAAGTGCATTGAACAAATCAATGACTGGATGTGTCAGAACTTTCTCCAATTAAACAAAGATAAAACTGAGGTAATGGTTTTTGGAGCCAAGGCAGAACGTATAAAAGTTAGCGCTGAGCTTCAGTCTGCAATGTTCAAAACAACAGATAAAGCCAGAAATCTAGGTGTAGTCATGGACTCTGACCTGAGTTTCAACAGTCACATTAAAACAGTTACTAAATCAGCCTACTATCACCTAAAGAACATATCTAGGATTAAAGGACTAATGTCACAGCAGGATTTGGAAAAACTTGTCCATGCTTTTATCTTCAGTAGACTCGACTACTGCAATGGTGTCTTTACAGGCCTCACTAAAAAATCTATTAGAAAGCTGCAGCTAATTCAGAACGCCGCTGCTCGAGTCCTCACTAACACTAAGAAAGTGGATCACATCACTCCTGTTCTGAAGTCCTTACACTGGCTTCCTGTGTGTCAAAGAATAGATTTCAAAATATTGTTGCTGGTTTATAAAGCTTTGAATGGTTTAGGCCCAAAATACATGTCTGACCTACTGCTAAATTATGAACCATCCAGAACCCTCAGGTCTTCAGGGACTGGTCAGCTTTCTGTCCCCAGAGTCAGAACTAAACATGGTAAAGCAGCATTCAGTTATTATGCTCCGAATATCTGGAACAAACTCCCAGAAACCTGCAGGTCCGCTGCAACTCTTACTACTTTTAAATCCAGGCTGAAGACTTTTCTTTTTGCCGCTGCTTTTAATTGAACTATTCACATCTTAAACTGCACTGTAACTTTTAACTTTTATCCATGTATTTTTTCTTTTAATGTTTATTTTATTATCTTTCCTTTTTAATGACTGATTTTAAATGCCATTTTTAAAATGTCTTCCATTTTTGTAAAGCACTTTGAATTACCTTGTGTTGAAAGGTGCTATATAAATAAACTTGCCTTGCCTTGCCTTGCCTAACAAACACTAGTTATCCGGCTTAACTAATCCTAACAAACACTAGTTACCTGGCTTAACTAACCCTAACAAACACTAGTTATCCGGCTTAACTAATCCTAACAAACACTAGTTACCTGGCTTAACTAACCCTAACAAACACTAGTTATCCGGCTTAACTAACCCTAACAAACACTAGTTATCCGGCTTAACTAATCCTAACAAACACTAGTTACCTGGCTTAACTAACCCTAACAAACACTAGTTATCCGGCTTAACTAATCCTAACAAACACTAGTTACCTGGCTTAACTAACCCTAACAAACACTAGTTATCCGGCTTAACTAACCCTAACAAACACTAGTTACCTGGCTTAACTAACCCTAACAAACACTAGTTACCTGGCTTAACTAACCCTAACAAACACTAGTTATCCGGCTTAACTAACCCTAACAAACACTAGTTACCTGGCTTAACTAATCCTAACAAACACTAGTTACCTGGCTTAACTAATCCTAACAAACACTAGTTACCTCCTCGTATTTCTCTCTCAGCTTCTGGGCCTTCTCCTCGTAGGGCAGCTTGTCAGATTGGGTCCGTTTGCTCCACATCTCTCTCTCTCTTTCTCTCTCTCTACCTGTCTCTCTCTCTCTCTACCTGTCTTTCTCTCTCTCTCTCTCTACCTGTCTGTGTCTCTACAGTTTTCTCACCCGGTCGTATTTCTCTCTCAGCTTCTGGGCCTTCTCCTCGTAGGGCAGCTTGTCAGATTGGGTCTGTTTGCCCCACAGCTCTCCAAGCTTCTTGGCACAGTCGCCTATAGACAGACCTGGAAACTGCTGCTTCACAGAGGGCCGGTACTCACCGCAGAACACAAAGAACGCAGAGCTGGGGAGAGAGAGGGAACAGTTTTAAATCAAGCAGCGTTTAGTCAATCAGTCAATGTTTACAGCCCAATATCACAAAAGAGACCCCCCAGGTAATGGAAGAAACCCCCCAGTCAATGGAAGAAACCCCCCAGGTAATGGAAGAAACCCCCCAGTTAATGGGAGAAACCCCCCAGTCAATGGGAGAAACCCCCCAGTTAATGGGAGAAACCCCCCAGTCAATGGGAGAAACCCCCCAGTTAATGGGAGAAACCCCCCAGGTAATGGGAGAAACCCCCCAGTCAATGGAAGAAACCCCCCAGTTAATGGGAGAAACCCCCCAGTCAATGGGAGAAACCCCCCAGGTAATGGGAGAAACCCCCCAGTCAATGGGAGAAACCCCCCAGTTAATGGGAGAAACCCCCCAGGTAATGGAAGAAACCCCCCAGGTAATGTAATGGGAGAAACCCCCCAGGTAATGGGAGAAAATGGGGAAATGTTAGAATCCTCTGAGAGCAACAGAGGAGGATCCCTCTCTCAGGACGGACAGACTGCAATAGATGCCGTGTGTAAATTGAAAAGTGAATACATTTACAACATAGGTAAAACAAAGTCAAACCCCATGAGGTATCTATCGTCCTTACGGGGGTCTCTGGTTACAGTGAGAGGACTTACGGGGGTCTCTGGTTACAGTGAGAGGACTTACGGGGGTCTCTGGTTACAGTGAGAGGACTTACGGGGCTCCTTACGGGGGTCTCTGGTTACAGTGAGAGGACTTACGGGGGTCTCTGGTTACAGTGAGAGGACTTACGGGGGTCTCTGGTTACAGTGAGAGGACTTATGGGGCTCCTTACGGGGGTCTCTGATTACAGTGAGAGGACTTACGGGGCTCTCTGGTTAGAGTGAGAGGACTTGCGGGGGTCTCTGGTTAGAGTGAGAGGACTTGCGGGGGTCTCTGGTTACAGTGAGAGGACTTACGGGGCTCTCTGGTTAGAGTGAGAGGACTTGCGGGGGTCTCTGGTTACAGTGAGAGGACTTACGGGGACTTATGGCGCATTTCCACTACAGCGCGGAGCTCGCTTCAAGTATGGGTTGCGTTTCCACTTGGCGTAGTTCCGGCTAGCGGGTACTATTTCACAGTTTTTCTGGCCCCATAAATTCGAGGTTCTTTCCGGGCCAACAACCGGGCTGAGTCGGGCTGAGTATGCTAAACTAGAGAGAGAATCGCTGACAAGGGGGCTACAACTACAACAAGATGGACATATCTGACCGTGATTTAATTGTAATACACGTTTCAAAATGATGCCGAAGTAACAACATACTGATACCGGTTAGTAAAAACCATGAATTAATGCTTTGACAAGTCTGCAGACAGACGGCAGGAATGGAGATGGCTATCCATGCCTTTATTTCATCCCGGCTTGATTACTGAAATGCTCTGTTCTCCTGCCTCAACAAAACATCAATAAACCGGTTACACAAGGTCCAAAATGCTGCAACCAGATTGCTACCTCAGATCTCTGTGCCCCGCTGTCCTCGACCACTTTGAGCCTGTATCCCTCTCTGTGCCCTGCTGTCCTCGACCACTTTGAGCCTGTATCCCTCTCTGAGCCCTGCTGTCCTCGACCACTTTGAGCCTGTATCCCTCTCTGAGCCCTGCTGTCCTCGACCACTTTGAGCCTGTATCCCTCTCTGAGCCCCGCTGTCCTCGACCACTTTGAGCCTGTATCCCTCTCTGAGCCCCGCTGTCCTCGACCACTTTGAGCCTGTATCCCTCTCTGTGCCCTGCTGTCCTCGACCACTTTGAGCCTGGATCCCTCTCTGTGCCCCGCTGTCCTCGACCACTTTGAGCCTGTATCCCTCTCTGTGCCCCGCTGTCCTCGACCACTTTGAGCCTGTATCCCTCTCTGTGCCCTGCTGTCCTCGATCACTTTGAGCCTGTATCCCTCTCTGAGCCCCGCTGTCCTCGACCACTTTTGACCCTGTATCCCTCTCTGTGCCCTGCTGTCCTCGACCACTTTGAGCCTGTATCCCTCTCTGTGCCCCGCTGTCCTCGACCACTTTGAGCCTGTATCCCTCTCTGTGCCCCGCTGTCCTCGACCACTTTGAGCCTGTATCCCTCTCTGAGCCCCGCTGTCCTCGACCACTTTTGACCCTATATCCCTCTCTGTGCCCCGCTGTCCTCGACCACTTTGAGCCTGTATCCCTCTCTGTGCCCTGCTGTCCTCGACCACTTTGAGCCTGTACCCCTCTCTGTGCCCCGCTGTCCTCGACCACTTTGAGCCTGTATCCCTCTCTGTGCCCTGCTGTCCTCGACCACTTTGAGCCTGTATCCCTCTCTGTGCCCCGCTGTCCTCGACCACTTTGAGCCTGTATCCCTCTCTGTGCCCCGCTGTCCTCGACCACTTTGAGCCTGTATCCCTCTCTGTGCCCCGCTGTCCTTGACCACTTTGAGCCTGTATCCCTCTCTGTGCCCTGCTGTCCTCGACCACATTGAGCCTGTATCCCTCTCTGTGCCCTGCTGTCCTCGACCACTTTGAGCCTGTATCCCTCTCTGTGCCCCGCTGTCCTCGACCACTTTGAGCCTGTATCCCTCTCTGTGCCCCGCTGTCCTCGACCACTTTGAGCCTGTATCCCTCTCTGTGCCCCGCTGTCCTCGACCACTTTGAGCCTGTATCCCTCTCTGTGTCCTGCTGTCCTCGACCACTTTGAGCCTGTACCCCTCTCTGTGCCCCGCTGTCCTCGACCACTCTGAGCCTGTATCCCTCTCTGTGCCCTGCTGTCCTCGACCACATTGAGCCTGTATCCCTCTCTGTGCCCTGCTGTCCTCCACCACTTTGAGCCTGTATCCCTCTCTGTGCCCTGCTGTCCTCGACCACTTTGAGCCTGTATCCCTCTCTGTGCCCTGCTGTCCTCTACCACTCTGAGCCTGTATCCCTCTCTGTGCCCTGCTGTCCTCTACCACTCTGAGCCTGTATCCCTCTCTGTGCCCTGCTGTCCTCGACCACTTTGAGCCTGTATCCCTCTCTGTGCCCTGCTGTCCTCCACCACTTTGAGCCTGTATCCCTCTCTGTGCCCTGCTGTCCTCGACCACTTTGAGCCTGTATCCCTCTCTGTGCCCTGCTGTCCTCGACCACTTTGAGCCTGTATCCCTCTCTTCTCTCTCGGATGTAGTCAAGCACCTGCGGCCGACAAACTGCACCTCAGACAGCATTCCCTCTCGCCTTCTCAGAGATGTTTTTGATTCAGTTGGAGCAAGTGTTTTATTACTTATAAACACCTCTCTTAGCTCAGGATGTGTCCCAGCTGCCTTCAAACATGCCGTGGTTAAGCCACTCCTTAAAAAGAAAAATCTCGACCCCTCCATTCTCGCAAATTTTAGGCCCATCTCCAAGCTACCTTTTTTATCAAAAGCCCTGGAGCGAGTAGTCCACGCCCAGCTGCAGTCTTTTTTAACCACGCATGGAATCCATGAAAAGTTCCAGTCTGGCTTCAAACCCATGCACAGCACTGAAACAGCTCTTTGAAGAGTTTTTAATGATCTGCTCCTAGCCGCCGACTCAGGTAGCCCAGCTGTCTTGGTGCTGTTAGACCTGACAGCTGCCTTTGACACTGTGGACCATAGCATCCTGCTGTCACGGCTTGAACAGTCCGCTGGCATCACAGGCTCTGCCCTTGCATGGTTCAGGTCCTACCTGACAGACCGTAGCTTCTCAGTGCAGCTAGGTGCCTTCTCCTCTGCCAAAGCCCCTCTTACCTGTGGGGTTCCCCAAGGCTCTATTCTGGGCCCCATCCTTTTTCTACTGTACATACTGCCCCTAGGTTCAATTCTCACAAAACACAACATCCCCTTCCACTGCTACGCCGACGATGTACAGATATATCTGCCTCTCAAAGCAAATGTCAAACACTCACTACAGCAGCTGATGGACTGCTTAGCAGAGATCAAATCCTGGCTGAGCAAAAACTTCCTCAACCTCAACGAGAGCAAGACTGAGGTCATCTTTTTTGGACCGCAACCTCCAGCCTCTCCGGTTGATATTCTGGGGTCTCTCAAAAAAAACATCCTCCCCTCGGTCATGAACCTTGGAGTGACCTTCACCAGCACTTTTAAATTCGACAAGCAGGTCAGCACCGTAGTCAAATCGTGCTTTTTTAAAATAAGACTATTGGCCAAAACCAAGTCGTATTTATCTTTTAAAGACTTAGAAAGGGTTATCAACGCCTTTGTAACCTCGAGACTGGACTATTGTAACGCTCTGTACGTGGGTATGGACCAGGCCTCAATTAAACGCCTGCAGCTAGTCCAAAACGCGGCTGCACGTTTGCTGACTGGCCACAAAAAGCGTAACCACATCAACCCAATTCTGGCCTCACTACACTGGCTTCCAGTTCGGTTCAGAATTGATTTTAAAATCCTTTTATTTGTTTTTAAAGCACTAAATGGGCTGGCTCCGGCCTATATAGCTGAACTCCTCCAGCGCTACACCCCAGCCAGAGCTTTAAGGTCTGCTGACCAGCTGCTGCTGGTAGTGCCCAAGACCAGGCTCAAAACCCGAGGGCACCGAGCCTTCTCAGCAGCTGGCCCTAGGCTCTGGAACACTCTGCCCCTCCATGTGAGGTCGGCCCAGACCCTAGGGGGTTTTAAATCTACTCTAATGTTACATTTCCACCACACGGTCGGCCTCGGCCACGCTTGGTACTGCTTGGCTGCGTTGGGCCTTGTTAGGGCCGACTCACTTCATGCTGCGCTTCCATTACAGTTTAGGAACTGGGGCAGTATATATAGTAACGCAGTGTAGGCGGAGCCGTGACGTCATCTTCAATGAGAACCCCAGAAACACAACACAGCCGTTAGCTGTTAGCACTCAGAGCTCACAGCTCCTCATATCTGTTCAGAAACTCGACAAAAGTTAAACAAGTACAAACCACAGACTGCCTGTGTCATGGTGAATACAGTCGCTGCTTTATTTATGTCTGTATAGGCCGTTGTTGTGAGTGTGGACGGTCGGAGCATATACTGCGTTAGCTTAGCCAATCTCCATTTAGAAAACACGCATTTTAAATGGTGTTTCTCCTGCCGTCTGTCTGCAGACTTGTCAAAGCATTAATTCATGGTTTTTACTAACCGGTATCAGTATGTTGTTACTTCGGCATCATTTAGAAACGTGTATTACAATTAAATCACGGTCAAATATGTCCATCTTGTTGTAGTTGTAGCCCCCTTGCCAGCGCTCCTCTCTCTAGTTTAGCATACTCAGCCCGACTCAGCCCTGTTTGTTGGCCCCGATAGAACCACAATTTTCTCGGGCCAGAAAAGACGTGAAAAAGTGGCCCCGGGCCGGAACTAGGCCAAGTGGAAGCGCAACCAAAAACGGGAACGGCACGCTTAAAGCGAGCTCCGCGCTGTAGTGGAACTGCGCCATAAAAACACACTTCTTCTCTCTGGCCTTCTAGTCAGAGCGGAGCACGACTCCTGACTTTTCCCTGTGTTTTTTATATATCTGTTGTAATTTATTGTGATTGTAGTAATGTGTTTTTATTACATGTACAGCACTTTGGCTCGACTAAAAATCACTTTTAAATGTGCTATATAAATGAAACTTGATTTGATTTGATACACTGCGTTACTATAGTTACTGCCCCAGCTACTAAACTGTAACGGAAACGCAGCATAAAGTGAGCCTGCCTAACAAGGCCTAGCCATACCGAGCGAGGCCCTGTAGTGGAAATGCGCCATTACAGTAGGAAGTGTTATAATGATTAAAGAGGACTTACGGGGGTCTCTTGGGGGCGTTGGGGTCTTTCCTCTTGCGGCCCCTCTTCCCAAACCCTTTGGGGGGGGTGTAGTCCACCATCTCACGGTTGTAGCGCACCTTGTCGGTCTTCGCCATGTCCTCGAAACACTTCTTATCATTGGCCGTCAGACCCTGGAACCAAAGCAGACTCTTATTACTTACTATTACTCTTATTGTGAAGGGCTACTCTCTCTTATTGTGAAGGTGTACTCTCTCTTACTGTGAAGGGCTACTCTCTCTTACTGTGAAGGTGTACTCACTGTGAAGGTGTACTCTCTCTTATTGTGAAGGTGTACTCTCTCTTACTGTGAAGGGCTACTCTCTCTTACTGTGAAGGTGTACTCTCTTACTGTGAAGGTGTACTCTCTCTTACTGTGAAGGTGTACTCTCTCTTATTGTGAAGGTGTACTCTCTTACTGTGAAGGGCTACTCTCTCTTACTGTGAAGGTGTACTCTCTTACTGTGAAGGTGTACTCTCTTACTGTGAAGGTGTACTCCCTTACTGTGAAGGTGTACTCTCTCTTATTGTGAAGGTGTACTCTCTTATTGTGAAGGGCTACTCTCTTATTGTGAAGGTGTACTCTCTTACTGTGAAGGTGTACTCTCTTACTGTGAAGGTGTACTCTCTTATTGTGAAGGTGTACTCTCTTATTGTGAAGGGCTACTCTCTTATTGTGAAGGTGTACTCTCTTATTGTGAAGGGCTACTCTCTTATTGAGAAGGTGTACTCTCTTATTGAGAAGGTGTACTCTCTTATTGTGAAGGGCTACACTCTCTACCCGTCTGTCTGAGTGCCTGTCTCACCTTCCACCTCTCAGAGCACAGTCTCTCTACCCGTCTGTCTGAGTGCCTGTCTCACCTTCCACCTCTCAGAGCACAGTCTCTTTCTACCCGTCTGTCTGAGTGCCTGTCTCACCTTCCACCTCTCGGAGCACAGTCTCTCTACCCGTCTGTCTAAGTGCCTGTCTCACCTTCCACCTCTCGTCTACCCGTCTGTCTAAGTGCCCGTCTCACCTTCCACCTCTCGGAGCACTTCTTGGAGAACTCAGCGAAGTTGACGGACTGCTCCGGGTGTTTCTTGCGATGTTCCTCTCGACACGTCTGGACGAAGAAGGCGTAAGCCGACGTCTTGCCCTTCGGCTTGTTCACATCTTTGCGCATCATACTGGCGGCCTGGCAGACATACAGGAGGAGAGACAGGTACAGAGGTTAGGGTCTGACTGGTTATTGATTTGATATTTGATTCAGTGACTTATCATAATCATAATTGGGAGGGACGCAACCCTCTTTAATGGTCACACATGCAGAGCACACAGCACACGTGTCCTCTGCTTTGAACCCATCCTAGAGCCAGGAGTCTGGTACCAGGAGCAGCTATTGCACAGCGCCCGGGGAGCAATGGGAGTGGGGGGTGGCTGGTGCCTTGCTCAAGGGCACCACGGCAGGGCAGGAGGTGAACTGGGACCTCTCCAAGTAGCAGTCCACGCTCCATTCTTTAGGTCTGTTCGGGGACTTGAACCGGCGACCCTACGGCTCCCAGCCCCTACTGACTGAGACCCTGCATATAGAATAAGGAATCATTCATTATCCCAGCCATGTTGAAGCTGCTCCTGAAGGTTCATTTTAATGTAAACAGAAAACCCTGTGAAATATAATATTTATAAAAATGTGATGAACCCATAAAGAAGATACTGTCTGATAGCAGTGGCCGGTAATCAATCAATCAGAGGGTGAATAAAACACGTTTCATATTAATGATTAAACTTCTTTATTAACTCTGAACAGCAGAGCTTTGTATACAGCTATGTAAATGTAAGCGGTTTGCTGGGCTGTCAGACATGATATTAAAATACAGGTTCACCCACGGACAGATGCCACAGGATTAATAACCCCGTTCAGTTAAAGCATTCTTTATGAGTGGGTTAAAATGCCCAGAAAGTGTGATTCCTGGGGGGTTGACCCTTTAACCTGTGAGTCTGCTTTGTTCCTTTACTCTGATTTTAACCAGGTTTCCGGTGGTAATGTAGTATGTGTACCCCCACAGGGACACGCAGCTCCTCCGGCCGACCCTGCTCCGGTAGAAGCCCCGGAGGTCCCCGGTAACCGGAGCCTCCCGGCCGTGCGACGGACACACAAAGAGAACAAAGAGGGTCCCTTTCTCCCGGGGATCAGAGGTCCAGCGAGCCGAGCAGAGGCTCCGGAACCCGGGTCTGAGAGGAGAGTAGGGTCCCGGTGCTACTCTGCCCGGAGAGAGGAGAGGAGACTCTCCCCGCTAACAGAGGCTCCTCTCGGGGCTGCTGCAGTTAGCTTAGCCGCTAACAGCTAGTCAACAGCTAGCAGCAGAACAATGGACCACCATTTGCTTCCCGCCCTCTGCGGAGCTAGCCGTCCCATCCCCCTCCGCTAGCATCATGCTAACAGCTAACAGCAGTTTAACATCTCACACAGCTGTTTATACAGAGCAGCCGTGCAATGGAAACACAACGGACACAAGCAGGGCTCCGTCTATACTCCGGAGAGTCGTTGTCTGTGAACGGGACCCGGCTATTTACTGGTATTCATGCTCCCTAAATGGGCGTTCCGTGTTTACAACGCTCACACACGCACGCACACACGCATGCACACAAACACAGACAGACAGACCGTTATTCACAGCGGCCATTTTCCCCGTTATTCCCCCGCTTCTCTGTTGTTCCTCTGTCTTTATAGAGACTTTATGAAGGGGGTTACAGGATTGTACTCACTCGGAGGAGCAGCGGGCTGATGCTCTCGGATGCTCTCGGGTTCCCTCGGGTTCTATGGTTCTCAGGTGTTATTGTTGTTGAGCTGAAGCAGCGACTGCAGATCTGCGTCTCTTTCAAACTGGGTCGAGCTCGAGCGCGGACACACCCCCTGGTAACGCCCCCTGGCAACGCCCCCCAGCAACGCCCCCGTTGGTTGTTCCCATTCAGAGGGAGGGAACACGGCTGGCCGACCTGGGCGGAGCTTGGATGAATACTCGCCTGTGATTGGCTCACGGGGCTGCAGGTCAAAGCAGCGTTGCTACACGGCTCCGCCTGCCCAGCAACGCCAGCAGGACGGGGACTGTACACGCGGAGGGGCGGGGACAGTGTACGCTCCTGCGTCTGATTGGACAGCGGTGCTGTACGTCAAAACCAGCAGCCAGTCCGGGAGGAGGTGGAGGAGGGGCGGGGCCAGTGTACGTTCCTGCGTCTGAATGGACAGAGGTGCTGTACGTCAAAACAAGCAACCAGTCCGGGAGGAGGGGCGGGGCCAGTGTACGCTCCTGCGTCTGAATGGACAGAGGTGCTGTACGTCAGAACCAGCAGCCAGTCAGGGCGAGGTGGAGGAGGGGCGGCGCACAGCAGCAGCACCAAGATGGAGATTGTATAATAACACATTTTGTGGTTGTGATTTATTAAGCTGCTTTATGATTCACGGTGACAGACAGGGATATTAATACATATTATATTTCTGTTTCAGAACCACAAGCAGTGTGTGTCCGTGCAGCTTTGTTTGTGCTGCTTCACAAAGACATCTGTGTCAACACATATCTGCATATTAATGGAGGATGTGCAGTGAGACATGTCTCCAGCACACAGGAGACATGTCTCACTAACACAGAGACAGAGGGTTAAAACCACTGATCAGGAGCTGTCTCACTAACACAGAGACATGTCTCACTAACACAGAGACATGTCTCACTAACACAGAGACATGTCTCACTAACACAGAGACAGAGGGTTAAAACCACTGATCAGGAGCTGTCTCACTAACACAGAGACATGTCTCACTAACACAGAGACATGTCTCACTAACACAGAGACATGTGTCACTAACACAGAGACATGTCTCACTGACACAGAGACATGTCTCACTAACACAGAGACATGTCTCACTAACACAGAGACATGTCTCACTAACACAGAGACAGAGGGTTAAAACCACTGATCAGGAGCTGTCTCACTAACACAGAGACATGTCTCACTAACACAGAGACATGTCTCACTAACACAGAGACATGTGTCACTAACACAGAGACATGTGTCACTAACACAGAGACATGTCTCACTGACACAGAGACATGTCTCACTAACACAGAGACATGTCTCACTAACACAGAGACATGTGTCACTAACACAGAGACATGTCTCACTGACACAGAGACATGTCTCACTAACACAGAGACATGTCTCACTAACACAGAGACATGTCTCACTGACACAGAGACATGTCTCACTGACACAGAGACATGTCTCACTAACACAGAGACATGTCTCACTAACACAGAGACATGTCTCACTAACACAGAAATAAATAGATGGTCTGCCCTTCATAATACATTTTCTTTTTTTTAATAATAATAATAACAATAACAATGGGACCTGCAAATGAAGAAAAGACATGTACCAATGCAGGACCAGAGTACATGGACTTATTCACATTCTGCTTCAAATAGTCCCATTTTTCTTAATTTATACCATTTCTTTAACTGAAAAATACAATTCTTGAGATCCTTCTGTTGAGAATTCCACCATTTTACACCAACCACCGAAATACACATTTGCTTTAGAGTAGTCCTTGCATAAGGATGCTTAAATGTAATGTCCTTCTGTGGTCTTCCTTGTCTGATCCAAAAACAAACAGCTGTTGTAAATACCCTGGTAACATTCTGCTTGTTGCCCTGAGCATTACTGATGATGTCTGCAGCTATCTCTTTGAGTTTCAAGAGTCCTGACTTTAAAACAGTCTGTTCTCTTGAATCAGCTTTATGAATTATTCTTACTGCTCTTTTCTGTAATATATATATATGGCTTTATGTTGCTCATATACGTGTTGCCCCACACTTCTATAGAGTAAATAAAACATGGCAAAATGAGTGAACACAGCATCCTCAATGCCTTGTAATCTAGCAAATACTTTGCCTTGTTGAGAACAGAAGTATCCAATACACTTTGGTTTAAACATGTGCTATGTGTGATTTCCACGTCAGGTGATCATCCAGCGTCACACCTAAACATCGACATTCAGAAACCCTTTCAATAAAAACTCCATCAATGGACAGTGAAATGTTTTCATCTTTTTTCTATTGGCAAAAACCATAAACTTAGTTTTATTCAAATTTAGGGTTAACTTATTTTCATCAAATCATCTTTTAAGTTTGACCATTTCATGTCCAATACACTTTGCTAAAATGTTTAAATCGTCTCCTGAACAAAATAGATTGGTGTCGTCTGCAAACAACACACATTGCAATAATGTTGACGTTTCATATTTCATTGATGTACAAAATAAAAGGTGTAGGCCCTAAACCCGAGCCCTGTGGGACACCACATTCTGTGTTCATACACTCCGATGTGCTACCAGCTAATTCTACATATTGTTGTCTGTTATCTAAATAACTTTTAACCAATCTAGAACTACTCCTCTCACACCGTATCTATGTCATTTAGAAATGAATAGGTAATGGTCTCTGGTGTCAATAAATACACCTATTGTGTATTTCTTTCTTTCTGCTGCTGTGATTTCTTCTGTTATTTTCATTAAAGCTAAAGCTGTAGATCGATCTTTCCTAAATCCATACTGACTCAATAACTCATTTCTTTCAATAAAAACAGAAGGAGGGTTTCTCTCCAGAAGGAGTGTTTTGTCTCCAGAAGGAGTGTTTTGTCTCCAGAAGGAGGGTTTTGTCTCCAGAAGGAGTGTTTTGTCTCCAGAAGGAGGGTTTTGTCTCCAGAAGGAGTGTTTTGTCTCCAGAAGGAGTGTTTTGTCTCCAGAAGGAGTGTTTTGTCTCCAGAAGGAGTGTTTTGTCTCCAGAAGGAGTGTTTTGTCTCCAGAAGGAGGGTTTTGTCTCCAGAAGGAGTGTTTTGTCTCCAGAAGGAGGGTTTCTCTCCAGAAGGAGGGTTTCTCTCCAGAAGGAGTGTTTTAGTACTCGGAGTATCACCGCAGACTCTTTGTGTATTTAGCTTCGCGCTCTGAGCCTCGCAGGACTCCGTAGCGGACCCAGAAGTGAGCTGAGCGGGATCGGTTTGTTTACATCAGAGCGGCACGTTGTGGTGTTGTTGTTGTTTGTTTGTTGATGATTCGGTAATAAGAGCGGTAGGATCCGATGGAGTCCCTGCAGCTGTTCCTGGATCAGTTCCAGCCCTCCGGAGAGGCCGTGAGTCGCTTTATCACTTTCTAATATCACTACATCACTGTACTTTGCTCTATATCACTATATCACTTCATATTACTCATATAACGTATTATACATTATTATATAAGTACTCAGATCTTGAGTAAAAGTAGAAGTACTCAGATCTTGAGTAAAAGTAGAAGTACTCAGATCTTGAGTAAAAGTAGAAGTACTCAGATCTTGTAGTAAAAGTAGAAGTACTCAGATCTTGAGTAAAAGTAGAAGTACTCAGATATTGTACTTGAGTAAAAGTAGAAGTACTCAGATCTTGTAGTAAAAGTAGAAGTACTTAGATCTTGAGTAAAAGTAGAAGTACTCAGATCTTGTACTTGAGTAAAAGTAGAAGTACTCAGATCTTGAGTAAAAGTAGAAGTACTCAGATCTTGTAGTAAAAGTAGAAGTACTCAGATCTTGTAGTAAAAGTAGAAGTACTCAGATATTGTACTTGAGTAAAAGTAGAAGTACTCAGATCTTGTAGTAAAAGTAGAAGTACTCAGATCTTGTACTTGAGTTTGAGTAAAAGTAGAAGTACTCAGATCTTGTAGTAAAAGTAGAAGTACTCAGGTCTTGTAGTAAAAGTAGAAGTACTCAGGTCTTGTAGTAAAAGTAGAAGTACTCAGGTCTGGTACACAGTAGTATAATAATACTAATAACATCAAGCTCTCTGCAGGAGTCTCTGTGGCTGCAGCAGATGTTCAGCTTCGTCTCAGATCACCTCTCTGGCCCCGCCCCTCCTGCTGATGACACCTCACTGACAGGTCAGGCAGCCAATCAGCTGAGCCCGTGAATACATGTGGAAACAACAAGGAGAGCTGTGTGTGTGTGTGTGTGTGTGTTGTGTTGCAGGTGTGTACCAGCTGAGTGTGTGTGTTGTGTTGCAGGTGTGTACCAGCTGAGTGTGTGTGTTGTGTTGCAGGTGTGTACCAGCTGTGTGTGTGTTGTGGGGGGGGGGGGGTGGCATTGGGATATATATTATTTACATCCACTGGAGCAGAGAGAGGAGCTGTGGATTATTGTTATTGATTAATGCATCAGTGTTTCTTACCCCTAAGATTCCACCGGGTCCGTCTGCGGCGCGTTACGGCTGCGTTACGGCTGCGTTACGGCTGCGTTACGGCTGCGCCGTGGTGCTCACGGCGATCGCGGCCACTCTAGTCAATGGGTGCTATTCCACCACATGCGGCGCGTTACGGCTCAGAAGCGTCCCAGAAGCGTCCCAGAAGCGTCCCAGAAGCGTCCCAGAAGTGTCACAGAAGCGTCCCAGAAGCGTCCCAGAAGCATCCCAGAAGCATCCCAGAAGCATCCCAGAAGCATCCCAGAAGTGTCACAGAAGCGTCCCAGAAGCGTCACAGAAGCGTCCCAGAAGCATCCCAGAAGCATCCCAGAAGCATCCCAGAAGCATCCCAGAAGCGTCCCAGAAGCGTCCCAGAAGCGTCCCAGAAGCGTCCCAGAAGCGTCCCAGAAGCATCCCAGAAGTGTCACAGAAGCGTCCCAGAAGCGTCACAGAAGCGTCCCAGAAGCATCCCAGAAGCATCCCAGAAGCATCCCAGAAGCGTCCCAGAAGCGTCCCAGAAGCGTCCCAGAAGCGTCCCAGAAGGATGAATCCTATTTTTGACGCGACGCAGCCGTAACGTAATGTCAGGCAGGCAGGAAGTGGAACGTTCAGAGCATATATATATATACACACACACAAACTAATTTTGCAGACCCTATCCCTCCGTAGTCTTTCAAGTAGGAGGAGAAAGGCCAGCGTTCTCCTCCGAGGCACTGTGTAAATTATATATATAGAATAATTATGATGATGAATGCATTCCCACTAAAATACAGCAACACATCTTTGAGTCATGTCGTTTATAACTGGAATATTACAGTTATTATTAACTCTGTCTGTACAAAGTAGCCTGTCCAGGAAACATGCCCAAATCAACTCAAACTGCGAGCCGGCAGGTAAGATGCTCCGCTTCTGAAATGCTTCTGAAACGCGCCTGGTAGGGTATGACGCCGGAGGAGGCCGGAACAAAACCGCGGCGCAGCCGTAACGCGGCGCAGACGGACCCGGTGGAATCTAGGGGTCAGAGCTGAAAACACTAAACTCACAACTTAAAATGAAAGCGTTTAGTTTTTTTAATAAACTAGGAGTCCCAGTTCACCTCCTGCCCTGCCGTGGTGCCCTTGAGCAAGGCACCGGACAACCCCCTTCCCCCCCCCACTCCCATTGCTCCCCGGGCGCTGTACAATAGCTGCTCACTGCTCCTGGTACTAGACTCCTGGTACTAGACTCCTGGTCCTAGACTCCTGGTGCTAGACTCCTGGTTCTAGACTCCTGGTTCTAGACTCCTGGTGCTAGACTCCTGGTTCTAGACTCCTAGTTCTAGACTCCTGGTTCTAGACTCCTAGTTCTAGACTCCTGGTTCTAGACTCCTGGTTCTAGACTCCTGGTACTAGACTCCTGGTTCTAGACTCCTGGTTCTAGACTCCTGGTGCTAGACTCCTGGTTCTAGACTCCTGGTTCTAGACTCCTGGTGCTAGACTCCTGGTTCTAGACTCCTAGTTCTAGACTCCTGGTTCTAGACTCCTAGTTCTAGACTCCTGGTTCTAGACTCCTGGTTCTAGACTCCTGGTACTAGACTCCTGGTTCTAGACTCCTGGTTCTAGACTCCTGGTGCTAGACTCCTGGTTCTAGACTCCTAGTTCTAGAATCCTGGTTCTAGACTCCTGGTTCTAGACTCCTGGTACTAGACTCCTGGTTCTAGACTCCTGGTTCTAGACTCCTGGTTCTAGACTCCTGGTTCTAGACTCCTGGTACTAGACTCCTGGTACTAGACTCCTGGTTCTAGACTCCTGGTTCTAGACTCCTGGTGCTAGACTCCTGGTTCTAGACTCCTGGTTCTAGACTCCTGGTACTAGACTCCTGGTTCTAGACTCCTGGTTCTAGACTCCTGGTTCTAGACTCCTGGTTCTAGACTCCTGGTGCTAGACTCCTGGTTCTAGACTCCTAGTTCTAGACTCCTGGTTCTAGACTCCTGGTTCTAGACTCCTGGTACTAGACTCCTGGTTCTAGACTCCTGGTTCTAGACTCCTGGTGCTAGACTCCTGGTTCTAGACTCCTAGTTCTAGAATCCTGGTGCTAGACTCCTGGTTCTAGACTCCTGGTACTCCTAGTACTAGACTCCTGGTGCTAGACTCCTGGTGCTAGACTCCTGGTGCTAGACTCCTGGTTCTAGACTCCTGGTTCTAGACTCCTGGTGCTAGACTCCTGGTTCTAGACTCCTGGTGCTAGACTCCTGGTGCTAGCCTCCTGGTTCTAGACTCCTGGTTCTAGACTCCTGGTGCTAGACTCCTGGTTCTAGACTCCTGGTTCTAGACTCCTGGTGCTAGACTCCTGGTTCTAGACTCCTGGTACTAGACTCCTGGTGCTAGACTCCTAGTACTAGACTCCTGGTTCTAGACTCCTGGTGCTAGACTCCTGGTACTAGACTCCTGGTTCTAGACTCCTGGTGCTAGCCTCCTGGTTCTAGACTCCTGGTTCTAGACTCCTGGTGCTAGACTCCTGGTGCTAGACTCCTGGTGCTAGACTCCTGGTGCTAGACTCCTAGTTCTAGACTCCTGGTTCTAGACTCCTGGCTCTAGACTCCTGGTACTAGACTCCTGGTGCTAGACTCCTGGTGCTAGACTCCTGGTGCTAGACTCCTAGTTCTAGACTCCTGGTTCTAGACTCCTGGCTCTAGACTCCTGGTTCTAGACTCCTGGTGCTAGCCTCCTGGTTCTAGACTCCTGGTTCTAGACTCCTGGTTCTAGACTCCTGGTGCTAGACTCCTGGTGCTAGACTCCTGGTTCTAGACTCCTGGTTCTAGACTCCTGGTGCTAGACTCCTGGTGCTAGACTCCTGGTACTAGACTCCTGGCTCTAGACTCCTGGTACTAGAATCCTGGTGCTAGACTCCTGGTGCTAGACTCCTGGTTCTAGACTCCTGGTGCTAGACTCCTGGTTCTAGACTCCTGGTGCTAGACTCCTGGTGCTAGACTCCTGGTTCTAGACTCCTAGTACTAGACTCCTGGTGCTAGACTCCTGGTTCTAGACTCCTAGTTCTAGACTCCTGGTGCTAGACTCCTGGTGCTAGACTCCTAGTTCTAGACTCCTGGTGCTAGACTCCTGGTGCTAGACTCCTGGTTCTAGACTCCTAGTTCTAGACTCCTGGTGCTAGACTCCTGGTTCTAGACTCCTAGTTCTAGACTCCTGGTGCTAGACTCCTGGTGCTAGACTCCTAGTTCTAGACTCCTGGTGCTAGACTCCTAGTTCTAGACTCCTGGTGCTAGACTCCTGGTGCTAGACTCCTGGTACTAGACTCCTGGTGCTAGACTCCTAGTTCTAGACTCCTAGTGCTAGACTCCTGGTTCTAGACTCCTGGTGCTAGACTCCTGGTGCTAGACTCCTGGTGCTAGACTCCTGGTTCTAGACTCCTAGTTCTAGACTCCTGGTTCTAGACTCCTGGTGCTAGACTCCTGGTGCTAGACTCCTAGTTCTAGACTCCTGGTGCTAGACTCCTAGTTCTAGACTCCTGGTGCTAGACTCCTGGTACTAGACTCCTAGTTCTAGACTCCTAGTGCTAGACTCCTGGTTCTAGACTCCTGGTGCTAGACTCCTGGTTCTAGACTCCTGGTGCTAGACTCCTAGTTCTAGACTCCTGGTTCTAGACTCCTGGTTCTAGACTCCTGGTGCTAGACTCCTAGTTCTAGACTCCTGGTGCTAGACTCCTGGTTCTAGACTCCTGGTGCTAGACTCCTAGTTCTAGACTCCTGGTTCTAGACTCCTGGTGCTAGACTCCTAGTTCTAGACTCCTGGTACTAGACTCCTGGCTCTAGACTCCTGGTACTAGACTCCTGGTACTAGACTCCTGGTGCTAGCCTCCTGGTTCTAGACTCCTGGTTCTAGACTCCTGGTGCTAGACTCCTGGTGCTAGGCTCCTGGTGCTAGACTCCTGGTGCTAGACTCCTGGTGCTAGACTCCTGGTTCTAGACTCCTAGTTCTAGACTCCTGGTTCTACACTGCTGGTGCTAGACTCCTGGTGCTAGACTCCTGGTGCTAGACTCCTGGCTCTAGACTCCTGGTACTAGAATCCTGGTGCTAGACTCCTGGTGCTAGACTCCTGGTTCTAGACTCCTGGTGCTAGACTCCTGGTTCTAGACTCCTGGTGCTAGACTCCTAGTTCTAGACTCCTGGTGCTAGACTCCTGGTACTAGACTCCTAGTTCTAGACTCCTGGTACTAGACTCCTGGTACTAGACTCCTGGTACTAGACTCCTAGTTCTAGACTCCTGGTGCTAGACTCCTGGTACTAGACTCCTAGTTCTAGACTCCTAGTGCTAGACTCCTGGTCCTAGACTCCTGGTGCTAGACTCCTGGTACTAGACTCCTGGTGCTAGACTCCTGGTGCTAGACTCCTGGTTCTAGACTCCTGGTTCTAGACTCCTGGTGCTAGACTCCTGGTTCTAGACTCCTGGTACTAGACTCCTGGTGCTAGACTCCTAGTACTAGACTCCTGGTTCTAGACTCCTGGTGCTAGACTCCTGGTACTAGACTCCTGGTTCTAGACTCCTGGTGCTAGTCTCCTGGTTCTAGACTCCTGGTTCTAGACTCCTGGTGCTAGACTCCTGGTTCTAGACTCCTAGTTCTAGACTCCTGGTGCTAGACTCCTGGTGCTAGACTCCTGGTACTAGACTCCTGGTACTAGCCTCCTGGTACTAGACACCACACGAGCACATGTTCAATGTGAAAAGTGACAGTAGATATAGATTAGTTGCAATTTGGTGCTATATATATTAAAAAAAAAAATAATAATATTTTTTTAAACACCTTGAATTTCAGGGGGGGCGAGGGGCTCTGTTGGCGGGGCACAGCGCCCCTCCAAGACAATGGTAGGGGAAACACTGAGGTGTATATCAGCTGAGTGTGTGTGTGTTGCAGGTGTGTACCAGCTGAGAGTGTGTTGTGTTGCAGGTGTGTACCAGCTGAGTGTGTGTGTTGTGTTGCAGGTGTGTACCAGCTGAGTGTGTGTGTGGTGAAGCAGCTCCAGCAGAGTTGTGTCACTCACAGCTTACCTGTCAGCTACAGGTACGTTAACAGCATCCTCCTCATGTTAATAATAAAACATGATGTTATTAATAAAACATGATGTTATTAATAAAACATGATGTTCTCAACGATGCCCCCTCAGGCCGGTGTGTGTGTCCGAGCTGCTCTCACGGCAACACCTCTCCTGCTTCAGTCACCTGTCCTGGAGCACCAATCAGCATCGAGCGTGGGTCCGGGAGGCGGAGCTCTCAGCGCCGGGTCAGGTGTTGCCGAGGGTCAGCCTGCTGCTGATTGGCTGTCTGAGAGAGGGGCGGGACGGAGAGTGGAGGCTGACGGACAGCAGCGGCAGCGTGAGGTGTGAGGTGAGTGGTGCCTTCAGGGACCTGTTGAGTGGTGCCTTCAGGGACCTGGTGAGTGGTGCCTTCAGGGACCTGTAGGGACCTGTAGGGTGGTGCCTTCAGGGACCTGTAGGGACCTGCAGCGTGATGCTTTCAGGGACCTTTAGAGTGGTGCCTTCAGGGACCTGTTGAGTGATGCCTTCAGGGACCTGTAGAGTGGTGCCTTCAGGGACCTGGTGAGTGGTGCCTTCAGGGACCTGGTGAGTGGTGCCTTCAGGGACCTGGTGAGTGGTGCCTTCAGGGACCTGTAGGGACCTGCAGCGTGATGCTTTCAGGGACCTGTAGAGTGATGCCTTCAGCGACCTGTAGAGTGATGCCTTCAGGGACCTGTAGAGTGGTGCCTTCAGGGACCTGTAGGGACCTGCAGCGTGATGCCTTCAGGGACCTGCAGCGTGATGCTTTCAGGGACCTTTAGAGTGGTGCCTTCAGTGAGCTGTAGGGACCTGTAGAGTGGTGCCTTCAGGGACCTGTTGAGTGATGCCTTCAGGGACCTGTAGAGTGGTGCCTTCAGGGACCTGTAGAGTGATGCCTTCAGGGACCTGTAGAGTGATGCCTTCAGGGACCTGTAGAGTGGTGCTCTTGGGGACCTTTAGCAGGGATGCAAACTTGTCACCTTTCGGCGTAATTCGCCGTTTTGAATCCAAAATAGGTCGTTTGTGTGATTCATGTAGATCTGCAATAACAACATTTTTGGGGTATGGGGGGGGGGGGGGTCTGGGACCCGGAGTAATCTGCGGCCGCGAGCTGTTATGTGCCATCATGACACGCATGGTGTTCTTTTTGTATATATGATAATGCAGCGCGAGCTGTGTGCTCGAGTCTTCCTGTCGGCTCTGCTATTGGATGTATAATAATCAGGGTTCGTACGGGTGCTGGAAATCCTTGAAAATGCTTGAAATTGTACGAGGTGTTTTCAAGGTTTGAAAAGTGCTTGTGTGTGTGTATTGTGTGTAGTGTGTATTGTGTGTGTGTGTAGTGTGTGTGTGTGTGTATTGTGTTTGTGTGTGTGTGTGTGTAT
>NW_022987497.1:0-21349 GCF_902827165.1 Trematomus bernacchii | reverse complement strand
AAAAAACAACCTCTCCTCAACCTGGAGAAAACAAAGGAGATAGTTGTTGACTTCAGGAGAACCCACCGTCAACCCCCTCTCCCCCTGACCATCAACGGCGCTGCTGTGACGCAGGTGACCAGCACCAAATTCCTTGGGGTGACCATCACTGATGACCTCACCTGGAAAAACAACACCACCGCACTAGCGAGGAAGCCCAGCAGCGCCTGTACTTCCTCCGGAAGCTCAAGCGAGCCGGAGCATCACCCCCCATCATGCTGTCCTTCTACCGAGGCGCCACCGAGAGCATCCTCAGCAGCTGTATCACGCTGTGGTTCGGAAGCTGCACCGCCGCCGACCGCAAGAGCCTGCAGCGCATAGTGAACTCTGCCCAGAGGATCATCGGTGCCTCACTCCCCTCACTACAGGACATATACAACACCGGCCTCACCCGCAAAGCACTCAGCATTGTGGGTGACTCCACCCACCCCTCCAACAGCCTCTTCAGCCTCCTGCCTTCAGGAAGAAGGTTCCTCAGCCTCAGCTCGCGCACCTCCAGGCTGGGCAACAGCTTCCTCCACCAGGCGGTCAGGATGCTGATCTCTCTCCCCTCCCTCCCTCCCTCCCCTCCCTCCCTCCCCCTCTCTGACATATCTCCCTGAACTCTCCACCCTGCCTCCGACCTTTCTCCCCTGCCCCAAATGGTCCTGGACTCTAACCCCCCCCCCACACACACACACACAACACACACACACACACACACACACACACACACACACACACACACACACCACACACACACACACACACACACACACACACACACCCAACCAACCTCCCTCATCCAGCACCAGTCACTTTTCTGCCCATCTCCGCTGCTACTGCACTGAAAACTGTACTTTGAACACTTAAATATATTATTAACATTTTAAACTGTATACCCCGGTGATCTAGGCCCTTTGTTTTGTTTAATGTATACCATGTTTATCTAGGCCCTTTTTGTTTTTTGTTTGATGTATATATGTCACACTGTAGGACTGCGGGAAACGATATTTCGATATTTCTGGATGTACAACATGTAGAATTCTTGACAATAAAGCTGACTTTGACTTTGATGCTGTGATCATGTTCTAATATGAAACTTTAATTCACAGTTTTACACTTATTACCATAAATTGTAACTTCAACTGCCCAATCCAGTTTTGACATTTAAAATCTCCCGATAGAATTTAGAGGTCTCCCCTCATAAAAGACTGGTGATAATAAAAAGCACATTCAAACTTTCATTCACCAAATCAATTCACATCAATTCCATACCTATATTCCGACAGGTGGCGGGACTAACATTCAAAAACCCATACCTATCCGCATGAATTCGGAGGAAGATTCCTCACAGATGGCGGGCCTAACACTCTCTCTCTCTCTCTCTCTCTCTCTCTCTCTCTCTCTCTCTCTCTCTCTCTCTCTCTCTCTCTCTCTCTCTCTCTCTCTCTCTCTCTGTCTTATGCCATAGCCAAAAAAAAAAAAACCCATACCTATCCGCATGAATTCGGAGGAAGATTCCTCACAGATGGCGGGCCTAACACTCTCTCTCTCTCTCTCTCTCTCTCTCTCTCTCTCTCTCTCTCTCTCTCTCTCTCTCTCTCTCTCTCTCTCTCTCTCTCTGTCTTATGCCATAGCCATAGAATATGTCTGGTCATGTCCAGTCCTGTACATGACCAGACATATTCTATGGCTATGGCATAAGACACACCTTCCCATGTTTGTGTAAAAAGGACATGACCCCTACTCTGCAGGACTTGCAAAATATTATTCTTGGCTATGACATAACCACCTTTTGGGGGCCTCAGTGTATTTCAGGAGCCCCCCTCCCTGTGTACTGCTGTGAGGAAAAGAAAAAAAGGAAGAAACTGTCCTCTCTCTTATCAGTGACACCCATAAACCATTATAGGCCTTACACTCTCAATTGAACAAACCACTTTAAATATAGAAAATCATAAAATATGAAGCATTTTCATTATGGGTTATACAAGAATATAATTGATTATATTTGATTATAACTAACTTTCGTTTTAATTATTCGACCTATTATGAAGATCTCAACACAGGGCTGAAATAGAGGGGTATGAGGCATGCTACAATGGGTGGTCTGTTTGGTATTTTGAGCAAAACACTTCAGAGACATGTTTTGTATAGATATGGCCCCTTATATAAATAGTACTCATATTATGAATGCTAAATGCCACAATAAGCATAATTAGTTTTACTAAAGGCAAGGCAAGGCAAGTTTATTTATATAGCACCTTTCAACACAAGGCAATTCAAAGTGCTTTACAAAAATGGAAGACATTATGAAAAGAAGAAAGAAGAAAACCCTCCTCAATTAAAAGCTTTAAAAAAAAGATCTTTGTAGTTGTTTTTGCCTTTGTAGTCATTCTGTGTCTCTTTGTAGTTGTTTGTTTCAATTTGTTTTTTCTTGTTGTAGTTATTTTATGTCTTTTTTTGTTATGCCCCTTTTTGTCTTAGTGTGCATTTTGGTAGTTGTTTTTGTCTTTGTGATGTTCTTTTAAATGTTCTTGCCCATTGTTATAATCATTGTGAATCTCATAGTTTCTCTTTGTAGTTGTATCATGTATCTTTATGGTCATTTTACGTCTCTTCCTGTCTAGTTAAGTGCCTCTTTGAGTGAGATTATGCAGAGGAGTGATGAAACCGTAAAATAACTCAGAAGGAGGTTTTGTCATGCTTTAGTGTCTGTTCAAAACAACAGATAAAGCCAGAAATCTAGGTGTAGTCATGGACTCTGACCTGAGTTTCAACAGTCACATTAAAACAGTTACTATCACCTAAAGAATATATCTAGGATTAAAAGACTAATGTCTTCTAGTGATGTTACGTTCACGAACAATCCGATTCTTTTGAACGGCTCTTTGGTACGAACGAAGGGAACCGAGTCCTACTTGGTGAGAGCCGTTCTTTTTATCATTGGTTCAATGCCTATACTCCAGTCTCACCAAGCTCATGGCGGAAAGGCTTTGCATTGTGGCAACGTCAGTTCCGTCAGAGAGAATATTCTCCAAGACTGGACAAATCTTCTCAGAGAGGAGAAATCGCATTAAGCCCTCAAAAGTGAGGAAACTTGCTTTCCTGAATGCAAATGTGCCAGTTAGTAACCCCGCCCCCTTAAAAAAAAACGGCTCTTTTGAACGGCTCTTTTGAATGGCTCTCGGAAAGGAACGGAGCCATAAGATCCGGCCCCCTTCAAAGAGCCGTAATTCCCATCACTAATGTCTTCAATTTGTGTCAGCCACAGACCTTATTTCGAGATATTTTCCAAAACCCTGTGGAGAAAATGCAATGCTTTTTGACGAAGGAACCGGAAGTGTTAAAAATGCTAACTTACTTCCGGGTTTTAGGACGCGTCACTGCGGTTCTCTTCTCAGAGTGCACCAGAACCTCTCTTTGGTGTTGTTTTTTGGTGTGGTGTTGGTGTTGACTTGTGTAGTGTTTATTCTGGGATGATGGACTCCCTCAGAGTATATCTTTGCATTGAGTCTGTCTGGTCCGCATTGATCTTAGGTTTCGATTCGTCATCAGATAGGCCGCGCATTCTTATTGGTTTAATGCAGCCTCGTGACCCTCGGCTTTTTGAAAATATTCTCCGGGAAAAGCGCGACCGTGACCGTTTCAGATTGATGCAAGAGTTATACATCCATGGATCGAACACGGCAACATTTCTCCGCAGGACGGTAACGTTAGGTAAGTAGACACCAAGTGAATCATTCTGAATATTCATATTTGTCTTCTTGTTTTAAAATGTATAACTAAACAACTGAAAACGATAACGTAAGCAAATAGAATATTTGTGACGTTATTGTAGTGGTAACGTTAGCCGTAGTCAATCAGATTAACGTTATTCTGACAACGAAAGATGTATGTCTTTGCTATTTTAGCTGCCGCTCCCGTGTTAATTGTTAGGCTTTGTAGTATATAGTGCCGCGCACATATACTATCAGGACCTTACTGATGGGGTGCGGCGGCGGAGTGATACGGTGTATGCAAGCCCGCATCTAGGACGCATGTATGTATCATGGCGGAAGATCTGTTTAAGTAAATAAAGATGCCTCATACGGATACCTTATTACTCTCCATGACCTGCGGTCAACTATATAGCATAAAGGACTATTACATGGTGTCAGAAGTCGGTCCAGTTCGTCATTTTGACGGAGGTAAACAGATGAAAGTTTTGTTAGCCTAAGCCTAGCTAACAGGTGCGGTCCCCAGAGAGCGGGAGTTGCAATTTTTTGGAAGAAAGAAAAAAGAGAGAGATGGATCGATTCGAATTACCATCTCCACTGGTACTCACTGGCAACTTGGGAGAAAACTGGCGACGATGGGAACAACGCTTCCAAATCTACATGACCGTGAGTGGTGCAGACGGTAAGGACAGGAAGATTAAAGTGGCCATACTGCTGCATGCACTAGGAGAGGAGGCTCTTGAAGTTTACAACACGCTAGACATCGCACATGGTGAAGATGAAGGTGAAGAAGAAGATGAACAGACTGTTAATGATATTCTAGCAGCATTCAGAGCCTATTGTCTGCCTAAGAAGAACACAGTGTTTGAGAGACATCAGTTTTGGGCACATCCTATGTCAGGTAACACCATGATTGAGAAATATGTGACAGAGCTCAAGCAAAAGAGCAAGGATCGTGAATTTTATACCACAGAAAATGACATGATCAGAGACAAGATTGTGTTTAGTATGAATGACCAGAGACTGAAAGAGAGACTTTTAAGAGAACCTAATCTCACATTAGAAAGGGCCATAGACACATGCAGAGCTGCTGAGACGGCCACAGTTCAAATGCTAGCTATGAATGCAGCAGCCCAGGAGATGTCTGTACTTGCAGTGCACAAGAATAGTCGACAAGGACAAAAGACACGCACACCGCCTATACAACGTACACAAGACATGGGACAAAGACATGAAACATGCAAACATCACACCAGCCAAGACAGTGTCCAGCATACGGAGTATCCTGCCATAATTGTGGAAAACAGAATCACTATGCAAAAATGTGTAGGTCAGCTAAAGCCCAACATCACAAGACAGTACATGATGTTTCTCCGGAAATAGACACCCTATATATTGGGACAGTGAACATTGTTCAGCTAAAGTCTAAAGGTGACAAGTCGTGGCATTCTAATGTAAATGTTGACTGCATGTGTGTCAAGTTTAAGTTAGACACAGGAGCAGAGGCCAACGTCCTGCCACTGAAAGTATTCACATCGATGACCCGAAAAGCCAGACGTGAAAGAAGAACACACCTCGAGCTACAGCCTACAAAGACCATGCTGGTGGCATATGGAGGGATGAGATTGAAGCCGGAAGGGGTGGTAACACTCAAATGCTCCACTCCCAAAACACAGGCAAGTCTGACATTTTATGTTTCCAGGCACTCATCCATTCCCATATTAGGAAACGAGGCATGTGAAGCACTGCGCCTGGTGAAAAGAGTGGACATTGACTCAATAGAAGTGAAACATCCCACAACAAAAGAGGAGCTCATAGCTCAGCACTAGGGATGCTCCGATCGATCGGCCACCGATCGAGATCTGCCGATACTCACTCTCTTCCGATCGAGATCTGCCGATACTCACTCTCTTCCGATCGATCGGTGCTCTCTAAACATGCCGATCGCGAGGGCCGATCGCATGACGTAAAATACATGACACTTTTCTCTGTGTGCGGCAAAACAAGCTCGCCAAAATGGCTTCACCGGTCTGGCATTATTTTAAGGTGTCCGAAAAAGACAGTAAAATAGCGGTGCAACGTGTGTGAAGCAGAAATACTGCAGCTCCACCCGCTGTGACGGACCGGTGAGCGGAGCAGAACACACATTAAGAGTTAGACCTAACACACTTAGCTATTTGATCTACCTCTGGAACAAGCTAAACTAGTTATAAATATATTTATTCTTCACTGTCGGCCTCACACATTACTGGATCACCGAGCTGCATGAGACGATACTGACGGGCTGTCAGGAGAGGGAGAGAGGGGGAGAGAGAGGGGGAGAGAGGGGGAGAGAGAGGGGGAGAGAGCGCTTCTGCTCATTTCTCCCGTGGTATTATCCAAAGTGAATGTAAACTTGAATAATATACATAATTTGAATGTAATAATTAAGTTGATTGTTGTTTGTGGAAGCTCCAGTGAATGAGCCCCATTAACTGAGTTTTAAACATCACTTTAAATGGAAGATTTAAAGTGATGTTTAAATCTTCCATTTAGGCCCCGCCCACTCGATCAGATCGGCGATCGGTATCGGCCGATACTGATTCCGGCGATCGGCCATCGGCCATCGGCGATCGGCCCCAAAATTGGCGATCGGAGCATCCCTACTCAGCACCCAACTGTCTTTGAGGGTTTAGGTGAGTTTGTTGGAGAATATCACATCCACACTGACCCCAAGGCCACACCTGTCATACATGGCTGTCGGAAAATACCACTGGCAGTAATGGACAGACTGAGAGACACTCTCGATGACTTGTTACAAGCTGATGTTATTGTACAGGTAACTGAGCCTACACCATGGGTTAATAGCCTGGTGATCACAGAAAAAAAAGACAGGATAAAGTTACGGGTTTGCTTGGATCCCAGTGACTTAAACAAAGCTATACTCAGGCAGCACTACTCCATTCCAACGACCGATGAAGTTCTGTGCAAACTAGCTGGTAAGAAACTTTTCACAGTGCTGGATGAAAAAGATGGATATTGGCAAATAAAGCTAGATAAAGATTCATCCCTACTGTGCACATTTAACACACCATGGAGGAGATACCGCTTTAAACGTCTTCCATTTGGGATCAAGTCAGCAAGTGAGGTTTTCCAGCAATGCAACTGTGAGACATTTGGAGATATCCAAGGGATCCACATCATTGTAGATGACATGATAATTGCTGCATCGTCAGAGAAAGAACACGATGAGATATTACAGAAAGTGATAGCCAGAGCAAAGGAGGCTAATGTAAAGTTCAACAAAGACAAGATACAGTACAAGGTGAGCAGTGTCAACTACATGGGCCATACTGTCACTTCAGAGGATGTTAAAGCAGACAACGCTAAGATCAAGGCTATCACAGGCATGCCAACACCAACTGACAAAACAGGACTACAGTGATTGCTGGGCATGGTAAAATACCTAGCTCAGTACATCCCAGGTGAGGCCACCATATCAGCACCACTGAGACAGTTGTTGAGAAAAGACAGTGTGTGGCTGTGGCAGCACGAACATGATGAAGCAGTCAAAAAACTGAAAGATGCACTCATTACAGCTCCTGTACTCAGTTATTTTGACCCAAAGAAACAGCTCATCATACAGGCAGATGCATCCAAAGATGGTTTGGGGGCATGTCTAATGCACGAGGGCCACCCAAGTGCCTATGCATCAAGAGCACTAACGCAAACAGAAAAGAACTATGCTCAAATAGAAAAGGAACTGTTAGCAATTGTCTTCTCTGTTAAGAGGTTCCATCAGTACGTGAGTGGATGTGCAGTCAGACCACAAACCTCTGGAAAGCATTCTGAGAAAGCCAATTAAGTCAGGCCTAATGAGCAAATGTACACACATTTCCACCTATGACCAATGTATTTTGTGGGTTGTTTGATGTTGCTACTGATTAGATGTTATATTTAAAACACATAAAAATCACATTTTTGAAAATAAACGCTTTTCAAGAATCTGATGTGTACTTTATTTCCTGAAGTGTTAATGATTCACCCCAAAATTTGTTTGGTGTACACCAGCTAAACAGCACTGAAACAGTGTGAAAAATGACCATGGAGTACAAAGTGTCTCAAAGTGTTGAATAATCAGCTCTGCACCGTGACGCTAAAAGACTGACTAAGAGTACATTTTTAACTCTGAGGGTTCTAGGTATACACTGCACGTGTTGGAAAGCACTCAAACAGTGTCAAAAAAGTACCAGTTATAGAGTATATTTTGACTCCCAAAGTGTTCAAATCTAACTCTTTATTTGGAGTTTATATTTTACACTTTTGACAGTGTTCAGAGAACACCAAACTCTTGGACCTATATACACCCCGAAACTGGTGTTAAATGTACTCTTATAGAGTACAATGTACACTGTGGTTTTTGCTGTGATATAAATAAACTTGCCTTGCCTTGCCTTGCCTTGATAAGACCTAAGTGACTTTCCTGTACAACGTTACCTTACTTTACTATCCCTGCCCTGCTGTTACACTTTAACACACCTATGCTATAAACCTTTGACCTCTCAAGCATTAAGAAAGCAGGAATATCCTTGGTATTCAATATTCTGCATTAAGCATCGACTTGGCACAGGATTATACTGCAGTTATTATCTTGGCTTTGATAAGCCACCCCACATATAATGCTATTGTTGAATCTAAACAAACTCACCTTTGTTCACTAAGAACACTTTCTCCTGTGGGTGCTATTATACCATCAAATCAAATATACATTAACTGCAGAAGCCTCAAAAATCATATAATCAAAAATAAAACTAATCCTATCCTAAGGTCCACTTGCTAACTTAGTTACAGATTTTCCAGCGAGACCGTAGCCACCAAAATGAATTTTTAAGTTTCATTTTTCAGGAAATTGAAAGAGCCACAAGATCTCAGGAGTTCAATATCCATGCAGTCATGAGCCATGATGGTCATCACATGCTCTTATATTGGTAAGCTATTTAGTAATATATACCAGTGATGTTGCCATTGCATTTTAAACACAAGATACTGTATAATTCATCTTGGAAAAATAACTTTGATCAAAGGGTGGAAATCCAATATGTATTGCTGCCAAATTGGTTTGTCCGAAGGTGAGGGGACAAACATTTTAACAGTATTGTTAAAATGTTCCATATCTTTTTTTGATTATCAAGCAGTGCTAAGTGTAATGCTGTGAAAGTATAAAAAAGCTTTATCCAGGGAGAAATGCTCACATCCTGTATACAATAATGCAGAGAAGCATTGAGGATCAAACCCCTCCTGGTCATAAATATTATTCACATTATGAATGCTAAATGCCAAAATAAGCATTACATTAATATGTTATTTTAAAGAAGAAAACCCTCCTCAATGAATTTTCTTTTAGGAAAACATGTTATAGGCACTAATTGGTAAAGAGAATAGCTATTACCATATCCATTCTGTATTTTGAAAAGGAATAAAGAAGTGTCATTTAAATGTTACACAATATATATCCTCCATAAATCTATTTTTCTCCAGTAAACACATTTTTGCAATGATGAACCAGTATCTGAGTCGTGTTTATTTGACCACTGTATACATTTACTTCATTTTTTAACTCAATAGAAAGAATATATCTTATGTAAAACTAATAACAATGTCACACAATTACTGTGAAGGTGTCATTACACATTATAACCAGGATACACCAAAAAGACAGTTGATTATATGATTAAGGACAATGATTCATGTAAAGTAAGTAACAAATGTCAACCCACAATTTAGCTGGATTTTAATTAAGGTTAAATAATGTATTGATAGACAAGAAAGAGATAGTACTGTCAATACTATATATGTTTTTCTTATAATTGATCTTTTAATGAATGGATATATGATTGATAACAAACGAACGCGTTAACATATGTTATATGACATTTGGTTTATTTTGAATACACATACAATTTAGGATAAAGTAACTGAACAACTGTTTTTGTCACACAACACAGTTGTGTTTAAAAGTAATCATTTTCTGTAAACTGCACTATTACTTGCTATGCTCAAATTTAGCAGAAAGCTACAATTGAAAAAAGTAATGGTTCAACACAGAATTTTTTGTCTCGAAAATTGAAATCAGCTATGCAGTCATGGTGAAGTTACATTAAATGTTTCATGTGTGAGGAGTCCCTTGCAGTGTACAAACCAAAGAAGAATCACTTGAAACTGCAGATACTGGAGATTTATTATTATTTAAGTTATTGGAGAAGTGACATAAAGGGAATGACCTTGCTTCAGGTATAATTATTTTCCCCCATCTTCTGCAGTAACTGAATAACCAACCTGTAGTGTAAAAGAATGTGAGGGGAGAGAAACTAGGAACTTTTGCATGTGCAATAAAGTTTGTGTTCGATTGGTTTTATATGATCGTCAATATAAATTCTGCTCCCCTTATCTCAGTCAGTCCTTCTATCTGTGACGTTTTTTATTCACCTTGACACTGGGTGTATGTGTTTGAAAAGCACTGACCAACTGAAGATAGCCACTTCCACAGAGTGTACCTGGTACACTTTGATACACACATATGTGGCCACTTCCATTGTTCAACTTTTGGATTTTGGACATTTTGTTTCATCCATCACTGTTGTACACCGATGCCTTGGATGAAATCTGGGCATGGCGTTTTATTTACATTTCCTGATTATATCAGCTCTACTCATCTGCCTTTGTCCTGCTGATGGTAAGATTGACAACGTTTTATTATTACATACCATACTTCCATGAGGAAATTAGGCATTTTTCATTAAACTCTTGACTTCATTACATGTTTATCATGTCCACCCACCCTCGTGTAACATTATTTAGAAGTATTTAAAATTGATTGCCCCATAAATGTTTTTTTCAGTGTTCGATGTGGTCAATGGGTAGAATACCTATTTTCTTTGTATTAAAATATGGGAGCCATTGGAATATGTCCTTTCACCAGGATTGCCATGTATTCATATTTTATTTGAGAGCTGATAAGATACAATTACAGTGTTTCATTTACCTACAAAGTAGTTAAGTTGGTGCTGTCTGCTGTCACGTCAAACATTTCAGCTGGCACACATTTGTGGTCAAAGTCATCCTAAATGTTATCATACATGGTTGTAAAGGCCTAACATACCATTTATTCCCAGGTTTATCAGTTTTTAATTCATGATCTCCTTGAGCATCTCGTTGTCTCTTAATCTGATTTATATCTTAGTTGTTTTGCAAACATGGTGTGTGCCAAATGTAATGTTATGTACCATCCAATCCCCATGTCTGCATCACCCTGTGGTGAAATCTAGAAGGTGTTTGTGTCCTGCGTGTTGAAAAAATATTATTATTAAGTTACTAATAATAATACAATATGAAAAGAAGTTTCCTGTATAGAACCATGTAATTTAGTACAGCTCCATTTCTTTGTTTGTTTAATCTTGATCATGTGCTTTGAGTTGCTTAAACAGAACCATAAAACATTAGTCATGTTTTTTATGGTTGACATAAGTGGATACTGAAGAAAAACATAGCTGTATAATGTTACACTACTTCTTCAAGCCTCAAATGAACCTGTTAATTGTTCGATGCAGCTCCAACACTTAAGCAGCGTTAAGGTACAACAAAGAATATCCATACATTTTAGCTCACTTTTAGCTGAATATTTTAACTGTACATTTTTGGATTCTTGTACCACATTCCTGCATCGATTTAGTTAACGACCGACAGGTGTGTTTAAAGATCAAAGCGTTTCCATGGCAATGCCCTGCCTGTCAGAGAATGTATTGACAATATTGTGCTGCATGATTGCTTCTAACTAAAAAACTGTAACTCCAATCAGCTAAATATCCTACCCAGAGTATTTAGAACACCAGATGAACACACATGATGACTCTCCTGTTTGCTATATGTGTAAGTCCGTTTGATTAAATGAGCATATCGGTGCGGCCGTGACAGATTTCCCTACATTATGATCACCAAATTATGTATGAAGAGTGAAAATTGTGTGCAACCGAGTAATAGTTGGAAAAAAATCTCTTCAGATCTTACAGCTCTCCCCTCTAGCCGTGATGTCACGGGCTTCGCGTCGGGCCGAACCACGCCCCTTAGCTGTGATATAATGAGCATATACCACGGCCTGTCGTGAGCTATTGCTTAAATATACGACCCTCTGGAGCGTTTACATTCAACGGGAGCACTAGAGGTCGAAAACTTTAAAACGTGATTATAGGTCGTAATAAGCGCTTGAACAATCAACCTATTTGGTCGTAATAAGGGCTTGAACAATCGACCTATTTGGTCGTATGGGTTGGAGGACTTGTTGTAATAATAACGTGTGCATAGACATTTTTCAGGGGCGGACTAGCCATCTGTATAATTTCCCCGCAGCGAGGCTCCCCCTTTGACAATCCACTAGCGCAGTGTTTCTCAAACTTTTTCATACCAAGGGCCACTTAACCAATATTAAAACACTCACGGACCACCTAACTCCACAAATATCCAAAAACAATAGGCCTGCTTACCATTCCAACAGTATATAACAAATTACAGCCTAATAATGACAGCTTAACCTTCTCTATATCGCCTCGTTCACACATTAAATCAATCACAATACAAATACAACTACAGATTATATAAGCATTTAGTTCAAATGCGATTTAAAATGCTCTCAGGTTTTACACCTCTTATGAAATGTAGACTACATTTATGTCCGAGCCATCAGACTCACAGATCGTTGGCTACTGAGAGATATGCAAAATACACCGCATAGTACGACACAAACCTCCGCTGTGGATTTTCAAAACAAAATACAGTAAAACTATGGTCGCAGGCCCAAGTTTAACTCTCTGAGGCCTGCATGGTCTGCCAACAAAACAAAAATAAAAAAACGTTTTTGCAGCCCCAACAACAGCCTCTGATCATCAACAGACTTGATGCAATGCTTCATCGGATGCATATATTAGATAATAATCTCTATCTCACTCCTAACACATCTAAATGTACTTTCAGCATGGATAAATGTTCATAAAATACATCCATTGTTTGTTCTATATGCTTCTTGAAATCTTAAAAAACACATCGTTTTTCTAGAACAGATTACAAATCGCCTGAAAATGGTACAAACAAGTGGCAACATGTTTGACGAAGGTGCTGTGCTGGGCTATATCATGCAATCGAAAGTGAAACTTAAGCTCGCTCCATTGCGGAGATATTCCAGAGTGCGGAAAACTTAAATTAATTCACCAGCAACTTGTCCACTCTGCTAGGCTATAACGTTAGCTAGTTGTAGTTACTGTACTTGACCCTTTAGCCGTGTTCGTGGTGATTGTGCCTTTTAGGGAATGTTGTTACAAATACCAGACAATTCAAATGTCGTGCTGTGCGGTTGAATGTACTAACAGAACTTCCAAGAAGTCTACTCTCAGCTTTTTTCGGTGAGTAAAATGATAATATTATACATGTTAACCCCGTTAGCAGGTGTTTGTGTGCTTGTTAGCTTAGCTTGTTATATAGCTTATTAGCCAGCTTAGGACGTAACCCTTTATACATGTATATATATATATATATACACAGGTGTTTGTGTTTGAGGTGACCACGTTATCAAACACCTATGTGTGTGTCCAGAGATCAAAGGTTTCCATGGTGATGTTCAGTGATCTGTGAGAGGAGAGCCTTTCCATTTATCTGAATGAGAGATAAACCTCTTACATTTGAACGTTTTGTTGAAGAACTCTAGCAGCTATCGGTGAAATGTCAACGCGTGGAGCATCTCAGGACCCTTAGGAGCGTCTCAGTCTGCTTTTTGTGTACTTTCAGGTCAATAATGTGTTTTTTTTTGGCAGATTAACTAAAGGTGTATGGCTGGTGCTCTGAGGAAAGATCAGGCTGAATGTACAATGGGTTATTGGAGACATGTTGAACGTTTTTGTCACTTCATGCCCTCAAGAGGCATTTTTAATTTTTCAAGCTAAGAGATGTTTTCCTATGTTTTTCATGAACAATGATGTCCCAGGAGTGTAGGGTTTGGGAGTTATGGAAAACAATATGAAGGCGAATTTCAAGCTCTCGTCCACTCTAACAGTGACATCACGCACTCTAACCCTTAACAATGCGCAATACACACTAATGTTAAAATCTGAAGAAGGCCTCTTTACCAAGGTCTGAACAATGTTTAAAAGTATGAATCTGATTTAATAGTTGTGTAAGACGAATAATGTCCGAAAGATGTGTAACATTTTAAAATTGGAATGAGGTTTCTGAGTTAAAGTATGAAGGAACAGTTAGCAGTTGAAGTCGCATGTAGATTTTTCAAGTCTGAAGAGTTTCTCCATTGACTACCATGTTAAAAAGTTGATGAATTATGGGATATATCTCTGGAATTATGAAAGTTATGAATGTGAAAAGTAATAGCAATCGATTCCCGATCGAGCTGAATGTGTTGATGTTTGAACGGAGTTTCTGCGATGTGGAATGTGGGAGCAGAAGAGGGACAAAATAACCCGGCGGAATAATAATAAATAATTTCGTGCGTAGAAGAACAAGTAGTTGGAATGCTGTATCAGCATTCCCACTAAATAAGTCTTAAAGGGGACCTATCATGCAAAATGCACTTTTGTACGTCTTTTATACATGAATATGTGTCCCCGGTGTTCCAGGGAACTCACCAAGTGTCAGAAAACACAACCCTCTCTATTTTCCTCCATACCCAAATCTCTAAAAAAGGGGCTGCAACGGATCTGATCAAAACTGATCCAGATTTGAACACTGTCCTGATGTCAGGACAGTGGCGCTACGGCTATTGGGCCAACTCCACCAATCAGGAGGAGACAGCCACGGCCATTGCCGTTCGAAAGCGCTGGAGACGCTGTAGTACATATGCCAGGCCTGTAGATGGTGCTCTTCTCACATAATCTGCCCTTGCAAAAACAGAGCTAAAAAATGTCAAATTGAGCAAAATGAGGCATGGCTAAAATGCATCATCTGTTTGGTATTTTGAAAAAAAAAAAGTATAAATATGCCTTATATAGGTATGGTCCTACACTATATTATTCAAATATAGCATGATAGGTCCACTTTAACCTGTTACGCACGGCCCCCCCCGGTACCGGGCGGATAAACGCGTAATTTGCAGGAAACAACGTCTAAGGAATCTTAATATTTAATAAAACTATGAATGTTTTATATCCATGTAACGGGAAGAAACTCAGCTGACTGATCTTTTTAATTTTTTTTTTTTTTAAATACCCACTCAGCCTCTGAATTAGCCACGAGCGAAAGAATTTAACCTAAAATGGCACTTAAACTCACAATAACTCCCTTATTACTTATCCTAGATGCACAGCCAACCACTCGTTTTTGGTGTCCTGGAGACACTGAATCTGTGTAAAAAACCTCAACACTCAGTGATAAACATTTGCGACGCTATAAACGAAAGCGTACATCATAACATGTGGAGCTAAGTAGCTAGAAACGCTAACATGGCTTACCTTGGTCAAAACTGGTCTTCAATGGCATTAAAACGATAAAAAAACGATGCTGCAGTTAATCCATAGGTTCATCCAATGTATCTGTGCCCTCTTTGAAATATTTCTGATAATCCATAATCAATAAAACTGCTTTTTAGTTTCCAAATGCCAGAGGGAGAGATCGGTCCACTCTGCCCTGCATTTACATGCGCACAGCCCCCACCTTTTCTCTTTACAATGAGTGTGTATGTGGGCCTCCCCCTTCGATTCTATTGGCTCTAACGGTCAGAAAGAGGTGTCAACCATCAAAATCGAGCAAGGGGGGCCAGAGATATGAAAAAAAAAACATTTTCACCCAAATCACCTCAGAGGTGGGGTGGTTTTGGCTAAACCTCTCTAAAAAGGTCAAATGTCACTTGTTTTGCATCAATCTTTATACAGGGTACTTATTATATGTTGTACTTTGGATTCCTAAAGCTTTTAGTCTACTAACCCATCATCCAAGGGTAGTCTTCACTATCTGTAAAAAATAATTTTTGGACGGACACTATAATTTACAGTTTTTTACTATGTAAAATCTGAATTTTCTTTAAAATAAAAAACATTTATATTGATTCTGACACTTCTACATCCAACTCACAGATGTAACCTTGCTTTGATAAAAGAAATTATTCATATAACCCTTTTAGAAGTGAGGTTGTAGTCATTTGTTTTGGGCATGTCATTTTCGAGCCTGAAACATGAAAAACAGGCTTGGTGCTTAACAGGTTAAGTAAACATGAAAATATTTTGAGAAAGAAAGTTGATAATGTAATATTGTATGAAAAAAATAGCATTAGGAGATTTTAATGCTAAGTAGTCTAGATCCATCTAGATTATGATAATCGGTGTAATACTAATTTTGAAATGAAGCGGTGTATGTAGATACCAAAGCGGAATCACTGGGAAGTGATCCGGGTATAATCAATTTCAAATGAAATACTTAGGAAGGAGTTGAGTCAGTCTCTCAGTGTTTTGGGATGGTTCTGTCACTGCCAGCCTTCTAATTCTTAGTTTTCATTTCTCCCACCATGCGTTCTTTCTTAATGGGAAAAGAAAATTAAGGCGTAGAATTGCTGGGAGAAAATGATGACTAAATAATACATGAAACACTTTGTGTAATATTTCAGTAAAAAAAGAATAGTATTGCGTGTAGGATCAAGATGTTAATTAATACAACAACTCATTAATATCATATATGATTTCTGAGCAAGAAATTATGTTTTTGTCTTGCTTATAGGTATGTTTGCAGTGAAAAGGACATCTATACCAACTGTGGAGACCAAATCACAGCTTGAACCATCTGCTCCGAATGACATAGTAACAACTGAAACTGGGGGGAACATTATGGCAATGGATCAAACAAGTTCCACTGACATAGTCAACTCTGAGCCTGTTGGTACAACAATGGTATCTGATCAAACCCGTCAAACAGATTCGGTAACATCTGACACAGCAGAGAACACTGAGCAAACTAATCCCACAGACACAGTAACCTTAGATACTGGCCAGAGAACCACGTCACTTGACCTCACAGGACCTACAGACACAGTTACCTCTGAGCCTGCTGGTACCACATTGGTATCAGAATCAACTGATCCAACTGATTCAATAACACATATGACTGCAGGGACAACATCAGCACAAGAGCAAACCAATCCCACTGACATTGTAACTTCTGAGCCTGTTGGTACCACCTTGGCATCTGATCAAACCAGTCAAACAGATTCAGTAACATCTGACCCAGCAGAGACCACGTCTGCAACTGAGCAAACCAATCCCACTGACACAGTAACATCAGATTCTGGCCAGACAACCACGTCACTTGACCTCACAGGACCTACAGACACAGTTACCTCTGAGCCTGCTGGTACCACCTTGGTATCAGAATCAACTGATCCAACTGATTCAATAACACTTGAGACTGAAGGGACAACATCAGCACTAGAGCAAACCAATCCCACTGACACAGTAACCTCAGATTCTGGCCAGACAACCACGTCACTTGACCTCACAGGACCTACAGATACATTTACATCTGAGCCTGCTGGAACCACCTTGGAATCGGAATCAACTGGTCCAACAGATTCAATAACACCTGAGACTGTAGAGACAACTTCAGCACAAGAGCAACCAATCCCACTGAATTAGTCACTTCTGAGCCTATAGTTCCACTTTGGTATCTGATCAAACCGGTCAAACAGATTCAGTAACATCTAACCCAGCAGAGACCACGTCTGCAACTGAGCAAACGACTCTCACAGACACAGTAACCTCAGATTCTGGCCAGACAACCACGTCACTTGACCTCACAGGATCTACAGACACAGTTACCTCTGTGCCTGCTTGGTACCACCTTTGTATCAGAATCAACTGATCCAACTGATTCAATAACACCTGAGACGGAAGGGACAACATCAGCACTAGAGCAAACAAGTCCCACTGACACAGTAACTTCTGAGCCTTTTGGTACCACTTTGGTATCTGATCAAACCAGTCAAACAGATTCAGTAACATCTGACCCAGCAGAGACCTTGTCAACACCTGAGCAAACGAATCCCACAGACAGAGTAACCTCAGATTCTGGCCAGACAACCATGTCATCTGACCTTACAGGTTCTACAGATACATTTACATCTGAGCCTGCTGGAACCACCTTGGAATCGGAATCAGCTGTTACAACTGATTCAATAACACCTGAGACTGCAGAGACAACTTCAGCACAAGAGCAAACAAGTCCCACTGACACAGTCACTTCTGAGCCTGTTGGTACCACTTTGGTATCTAATCAAACCAGTCAAACAGATTCATTAACATCTGACCCAGCAGAGACCTCCTCAACACCTGAGCAAACCAATCCCCACTGACACAGTAACATCAGATTCTGGCCAGACCACCATGTCATCTGACCTTACAGGTTCTACAAATACATTTACATCTGAACCTGCTGGAACCACCTTGGAATCGGAATCAGCTGTTACAACTGATTCAATAACACCTGAGACTGCAGAGACAACTTCAGCACAAGAGCAAACACATCCCACTGACACAGTCACTTCTGAGCCTGTTGGTACAACTTTGGTATCTGATCAAACCAGTCAAACAGATTCAGTAACATCTGACCCAGCAGAGACCTCCTCAACACCTGAGCAAACCAATCCCACTGACACAGTAACATCAGATTCTGGCCAGACAACCATGTCACCTGACCTTACAGGTTCTACAGATACATTTACATCTGAGCCTGCTGGAACCACCTTGGAATCGGAATCAGCTATTACAACTGATTCAATAACACCTGAGACTGGAGAAACCACATCAGCACAAGAGCAAACAAGTCCCACTGACACAGTCACTTCTGAGCCTGTTGGTACCACTTTGGTATCTGATCAAACCAGTCAAACAGATTCAGTAACATCTGACCCAGCAGAGACCTCTTCAACACCTGAGCAAACCAATCCCACTGACACAGTAACATCAGATTCTGGCCAAGACAACCATGTCATCTGACCTTACAGGTTCTACAGATACATTTACATCTGAGCCTGCTGGAACCACCTTGGAATCGGAATCAGCTGTTACAACTGATTCAATAACACCTGAGACTGCAGAGACAACTTCAGCACAAGAGCAAACAAGTCCCACTGACACAGTCACTTCTGAGCCTGTTGGTACCACTTTGGTATCTGATCAAACCAGTCAAACCGATTCCGTAACATTCTGGACCCAGCAGAGGACCTCCTCCAACACCTGAGCAAACCAATCCACTGACAACAGTAACCACCAGATTCTGGCCAGACAACCACGTCACTTGACCTCACAGGATATACAGACACAGTTACCTCTGAGCCTGCTGGTACCACCTTCGCATCAGAAACAACTGATCCAACTGATTCAATAACACCTGAGACGGAAGGGACAACATCAGCACTAGAGCAAACAAGTCCCACTGACACAGTAACTTCTGAGCCTTTTGGTACCACTTTGGTATCTGATCAAACCACTCAAACAGATTCAGTAACATCTGACCCAGCAGAGACCTTGTCAACACCTGAGCAAACGAATCCCACAGACAGAGTAACATCAGATTCTGGCCAGACAACCATGTCATCTGACCTTCACAGGATCTACAGACACAGTTACCTCTGAGCCTGCTGGAACCACCTTGGAATCGGAATCAGCTGTTACAACTGATTCAATAACACCTGAGACCGCAGAGACAACATCAGCACAAGAGCAAACAAGTCCCACTGACACAGTCACTTCTGAGCCTGTTGGTACCACTTTGGTATCTGATCAAACCAGTCAAACAGATTCCAGTAACATCTGACCCAGCAGAGACCTCCTCAACACCTGAGCAAACGCAATCCCACTGACACAGTAACATCAGATTCTGGCCAGACCACCATGTCATCTGACCTTACAGGTTCTACAGATACATTTACATCTGAACCTGCTGGAACCACCTTGGAATCGGAATCAGCTGTTACAACTGATTCAATAACACCTGAGACTGCAGAGACAACTTCAGCACAAGAGCAAACAAGTCCCACTGACACAGTCACTTCTGAGCCTGTTGGTACCACTTTGGTATCTGATCAAACCAGTCAAACAGATTCAGTAACATCTGACCCAGCAGAGACCTCCTCAACACCTGAGCAAACCAATCCCACTGACACAGTAACATCAGATTCTGGCCAGACCACCATGTCATCTGACCTTACAGGTTCTACAGATACATTTACATCTGAGCCTGCTGGAACCACCTTGGAATCGGAATCAGCTGTTACAACTGATTCAATAACACCTGAGACTGCAGAGACAACTTCAGCACAAGAGCAAACACATCCCACTGACACAGTCACTTCTGAGCCTGTTGGTACCACTTTGGTATCTGATCAAACCAGTCAAACAGATTCAGTAACATCTGACCCAGCAGAGACCTTGTCAACACCTGAGCAACCAATCCCACTGACACAGTAACCTCAGATTCTGGCCAGGACAACCATGTCATCTGACCTTACAGGTTCTACAGATACATTTACATCTGAGCCTGCTGGAACCACCTTGGAATCGGAATCAGCTGTTACAACTGATTCAATAACACCTGAGACTGCAGAGACAACATCAGCACTAGAGCAAACAAGTCCCACTGACACAGTCACTTCTGAGCCTGTTGGTACCACTTTGGTGTCTGATCAAACCAGTCAAACAGATTCCGTAACATCTGACCCAGCAGAGACCTCCTCAACACCTGAGCAAACCAATCCCACTGACACAGTAACCTCAGATTCTGGCCAGACAACCATGTCATCTGACCTTACAGGTTCTACAGATACATTTACATCTGAGCCTGCTGGAACCACCTTGGAATCGGAATCAGCTGTTACAACTGATTCAATAACACCTGAGACTGGGGAAACCACATCAGCACAAGAGCAAACAAGTCCCACTGACACAGTCACTTCTGAGCCTGTTGGTACCACTTTGGTATCTGATCAAACCAGTCAAACAGATTCAGTAACATCTGACCAAGCAGAGACCTCCTCAACACCTGAGCAAACCAATCCCACTGACACAGTAACATCAGATTCTGGCCAGACCACCATGTCATCTGACCTTACAGGTTCTACAGATACATTTACATCTGAACCTGCTGGAACCACCTTGGAATCGGAATCAGCTGTTACCAACTGATTCAATAACACCTGAGACTGCAGAGACAACTTCAGCACAAGAGCAAACAAGTCCCACTGACACAGTCACTTCTGAGCCTGTTGGTACCACTTTGGTATCTGATCAAACCAGTCAAAACAGATTCAGTAACATCTGACCCAGCAGAGACCCTCCTCAACACCTGAGCAAACCAATCCCACTGACACAGTAACATCAGATTCTGGCCAGACAACCATGTCATCTGACCTTACAGGTTCTACAGATACATTTTACATCTGAAGCCTGCTGGAACCACCTTGGAATCGGAATCAGCTATTACAACTGATTCAATAACACCTGAGACTGCGGAAACCACATGCAGCACAAGAGCAAACAAGTCCCACTGACACAGTCACTTCTGAGCCTGTTGGTACAACTTTGGTATCTGATCAACCAGTC